>NW_028318057.1:4576785-4878214 GCF_062004578.1 Staurois parvus
GAGGTGTTTGTAATTTTCTGGTATTTTAAGCCCTCAAGAAATGAAATGGGCAGTCAGAACATCAGGGTTCATTAATTTCAAATATATATAGCTTAGTTACTATAGACACTATAACTTTCACACTGTCTAAATAATATATGCTTAGTTTTTTTTGTACTTTTTTACCAAAGAAAAGTAGCAGAGTGCATTTTAACCTGCATATATGAAGAATGATTATTTGATTGATATGTTTTATAACAAAAAGTAAGGGAAACAGGTTTTCTTTCAAAATGTAAAGTCCTTTTTCTTTTTATGGTGAAAGAAAAAAAACCTAGTGGTTATTAAATACCACAGAACACTCCAGCTGTTTAAAATTAGGTAAAATTCATTTGGGTACAGAATTGCATGACTGAATAATTGTCACAAACTATCATGGAGAAAATTGAACAGTACATGTACAGTACACAAATGCAGTAGCTCAGATACCCAAAGGAAATAACTCTATAAAGAAGCAAAGAAAGGAATTAACAAAGCTAAATGTTCTGTTTCCATATAAAGCGTTGGAGGAACAAATAGCAGACATCACAAACTAATAGAGCAGTAAGTAAATACCTTGAAAAAGGTGACCCTACAAAAGGTGTCTTGTAGTTAAGCCTGGTATCCCACTCAGTTTGGTACGTGGGAAAGGAGTAATGAATAAGGTAATAAGATAAACCTGTTCCATGAGATAAATAGAATCAACCCTAGTGATAAATTCTAGTAAAGATTTGGTGACTTCTAGGTATACGCAATAGACTATGCACTGTGCAGCCCCCAGTATTGATGAAATCAGTTTATGATATACCTTTGGGGTAGAAGGGTGAGGAAGGTACAACAATTCTTGAGCTAAGGAAAGATCAAGAGTAATGCTGGTGAACTGACAAATACGATCCTGTACCCTACCCCAAGGGACCTGAACAAAGCAGCAGCTCAAAAAGATGTGCTTCAATGTGCCCTGTTTTTGGCATCCTCTAAAGTACCGTCCATCAACCCCTGGCTATATATTACGAAGCCTACTAGGGGTAAACTATCACTGTAACAATTTTAATACCACTTCTCAGATAGTCAAGGAGCAGGAACATTTTTCATAATAGTAAACATCAACTGCCATTGTTGGAATAAAGTTGTCCCATTATTCTGGTCCCAAGCAATCTTTATAGAATGTAGTAGTGGGTGGGACACGTTAATGTAGTTATAAATTTGAGAGATGAACCCCTATCCTCCAAATGGTCCAAAAACATGTCTTTGAATATTGTATAGGGATCAGAAGAATCCAAAGGGTGGATTGGCTTATGTTGGAGGTAGGTGGAATCCTGTATAGATCTGGTAAATTTAAGAAGATTAAATGAAATAAGTAACAAAGTCTTCTTCTTCCAAAGTAAGTAGAAACATCCATATAAGAAAATTGATCCGTTTGGTTGTCTTATAGTAAAAATATACTGTATTTTTAATAATATCTATATATTTGTTCTATCTGAAATGTATTTTTTTTCTTTAATAGGATAGAAATACTTTCCATCGCTTTGACAAGTTCAATGCCAAATATAACCCAGTAGGTGAATCTGTTCTTAGGGAAATCTTCATCAAGACAGATAACAAGGTGTCTGGAAAATATTTTGCTCACATCATCAAGGTAAGGATTCATAAAGATTCTGTATCAGTACAAGAGGGATTTGTATTTCTTTGTTATTCATTAAGGACAAAGGATTCAAAGACATTGGGTTGTATAGGAGGATTTGAACACTGGCAAACAAAAAACTAGTAACCAGCCTGGTATAATACCTCCCACTTCCAGCATCCCTAATTATTTTGCTATTCTCTACTGAGAAAAAAATAACTCCTTTTTACTAGCCATGTCTTCTTTTTTTCTCAAAAATTAGTTTTTTCCCTTTTTTTTTTGCCTTTTTGCCTTACAGTACATTCAGGTGATTGGACACTGCCCAACACTTTGATGGGACTGCCCCACTGTATCAATATAACCCAGCCCACTCCAGCTCTTTGCTTGTGTCTTTAGGTGGTGAACCCCTTTTGTTTGAGAAGATTTTTTTCTACTTTCACCAGTTTTCTTTTCCTCCTTCAGATCACAAAAAAAAGAGTGCATGTTTATAAGCTTGGAGTAATAATAAGATTTATGCAGGAATGTAGCAATAATTAGGGTAGACAGTAAATACTAAGATGGAATATATAATAGATGGAATACTAGGATATAAAGAGGTGACGTACACTCAATAGAACAATAATAGTTGCTTTGTATACCGGGAATCATGGCAATAAAGAGGAGAATATTTTAATGCATGATGACAGGGAATCCTTAGCCGCTGATGAAGTCTTGTAGAGACGGAAAGCACAAAGCAGAGCATTCCCTGGTGATGTCATCATGCTGGAAGGGAACTGGTACTCAGACACCGCTGAGAGGGAGAAGAATTCTGTGAGGCAGGCAGGTGAGTGTAGCTGTGGTTGTGCTGTTAGGATTGGTAATTGTGCAGAGGATTTACAAAAACGTGGAAATGTTTTTATTCACATAATGTTTTTAATCTATGGTTTATTATAAAGTCAAGATGGAGAGCACTAATTTTTATTTTTTTTGCGGATTTATTGAGGATAATGTATATGGAATCTGAGTTCTGGGTATAAGATACCTGGAAGTATTATGAACTCTGTGATACCACAGAACACCACTGCATTATAAAGTTTTTTCGGTTGGACACTTATGAATTATAACTTGTTGGACTATAGGAACACATCAAAATAAAAAATGTATAGAAAATCTGTGCTCAGGGGAACAAAATATACATCAACAGCTGACACTATGCCTTGATACCAAGCACAAACCAATATAACTATAGAAACAGTGCAGCAGGGAAAAGGGAAAATAAAATCAAATGTGTCTTATGAAGAACAAAAATGATACTTAAGTGTGAATATTATAAACTAAATGTGAAGTGTCAATATATATCATACATCTCACGAAGAGTAATGAGACATAACCTCATACCAAAAGTGCAATGTGAAAAATTGAGTGAATTATTAAGACATAATTAATGGTCTCTAAGTATAAAATAAATATAATGTAAGAAAAAAAATCATCAAAACAGTAAGGCTTGACTGCATATAAAAAGTGCAGTGTGCAAAAAGTTAATAAATAAATAATAAAGGATCAAAACAGGCTTAACCTCATATAAAAAGTTCAATGTGCATAAATTAATAAATAAGTATAAACCAAAAATGTTAACGACCACATATAATTAAATAATTGAAAGATAAGAGAGTCCATAGAAGGTATATTTCAGCTGTAACGTAAAGACCCACTAAAAGAGGCAAAAGTCCCACATGCTGTGATGGAAATTGAGCTTCCCAGATTATCAGTAGTGACACCTTCCACTCTCATGCAAGGCTTTCCAAATTATAATGTAACTCTAAGGGACAGAGTGGTCATAAGCGCTTTTTACAAGGTAAACACTCCCCGAGGAGATACAATCACTACAAATGCTCCTGTTACTCCAGACTGCCCAAAGGTATTGTAGCAAATAGCAAACATACAGCCAGAGCTACAATGGAATGGTTTAGTTTAGATCAAAGCATATTCATGTGTTAGAATGGCCCAGTCAAAGTTCAGACCTAAATCCAATTGAGAATCTGTGGCAAGACTTGAAAATTGCTTTTCACAGACGCTTTCCATCCAATCTGACAGAGCTTGAGCTATTTTGCAAAGAAGAATGGGCAAAATTTTCACTCTCTAGATGTGCAAAGCTTGTAGAGACATCCCCAAAAAGACTTGCAGCTGTAATTGCAGCAAAAGGTGGTTCTACAAAGTATTGACTCAGAGGGGCTGAATACAAATGCACACCACACTTTTCAGATACAGTATTTATTTGTAAAAAAGCTTGAAAACAATTAATCATTTTCCTTCCACTTATCCACACAATTATGTGCTGCTTTGTGTTAGTCTATCACATAAAATCCCAATAAAATGCAAATGATAGTGCCCCTTATAATTACAGTAGGGTAAAAATATCTGGAGGGATACATACAGAAGCTCTCTCTCTCTCCTCTCTCTCTCTCTCTCTCCCCCCTCTCTCTTTCTCTCTCTCTTATCTTAATATATTTGCTTTGTGTTTTTTTACCACTCATTTAACAACATCTAATATGTCTCATTGTGCTGTGAACAACTGCCAGCAGTGCAAGAATTCAGGGTGATGAACTGTGGACAGAAGGCAACAAAAGTTATTCCATTTTCTGTCAGCAGTTATCTACTTATGGCTGAAAGAACACATTTCCCTATCACCCAGCGAGGGACACAACTTAGTAGTAAGAAACCTAGGGTTTCCTCCTACAGGAGAATATTACATTAGGCACCTAGAAACGAAAGGCTAATCCCCTTCAGACTCTAACCCCACCCACCTGCTCAGTTTTGTTTATTGTCCCTTGGAAAATGGATGTCTCTTTCCTTCTGAAATATTTTTTTCTTACAGAAGGCAAAAAAATCACCCATTAGTACACCTCCTACACAAAATACTAAACAGTCCACACATTTGTGAAATTCCTTGCCATTGAAAAGAAAAGTCTAACTGAATTTTTAGAAAGTCTTCATTGAAATTCAAAAGATAACAGCAAAAGATATCCTTTCCTCTCTCTCTACAGTAAAAGGAAACTACAGGCCCCATCAACCTTTACGGATTGCAATTAATGTGGGTGGGTACACTAGACCTGTACATGTTGAATGTGTACTCACGCACATCAACTTAAATCACGCCCCCTCATTCTCCAGCCATACTGCTCAGCACCACACAGCAGGATAGTTAGGTGATAACCTTATAAATGTAAAACATTCATGTGCAAAATGTTTAGTTCAGGGGTAGGCAACCTTCAAGAGGTGGGTGCACTTTTATATTTATTTAAAAAAAAAAAAACAATTACTAACAAGCCGCGGCCAATGAACCAAAGCATTGTGGCCACAGCATGTGTACACCCCTGACTGCTTCCTCTACAGCTAAACGGGGGAGTAGTTGGGAGGTCGTAAAACTGTGGATCAGCCGAGGGGTTTTACTGCCCACCAACCACTAATGTAAACAAGCCCTTATGCACATACCACAAATTACCACCTAAATGACCCCTTCTGCTCAGTACATCTCACCCCACCCATATTCCTCATGATAGAGATCTCCCCTGACATCCTCCCTCCCAACTTACTCCCTCAATACAGGCTCCCTGTCCAGCACAGACCAACCAGCTTTCCAACACAGACCCCCCTCCAGCACAGCCATGCCTCCCACCCAGTACAGACTTCTCAGAACAGACTCCACTTCTGCCAGTTCAGATGCCTCAGTACAGAAACCCCCCTCATCTCCCCCCCCCCCCTTCAATACCAACCTCTCAGTACAGAGCCAGCCCTCCCAGTAGCTGCTGACTTTTATAAAATAGCCGCTCACCTATCCTATGATCCAGCAGTTTTCTCACTGCAGCTGGTTTTACCGGCTGTCCTGTGTCCTCGGCACCAGCACCTTAAGTGTGGGCACTCGGCTATGACAGCTTGCTGCTTCACACAGTCTTCTGAGACCTGCCATGTGTTCCAGAAGACTACGGGGGGGACTTCCACTTCCGATCAGTGGAAGTGGAAGCGGGTACCTGTCAAAATCCCTTCCACTCCCCCCCCTTCCCACACTTATAAGAGAGAGGGGGACGAGACTTTAAAGTGGAACTTCCCCTTTTGGGTAGAGCTCCGTTTTAAGTCTGTGTAGCAGCTCAGCTTCCTTTCCTGTTCTCCTCTGCTTATAGAGAGGACATCAAATCCCTTATCTCTCCCTGTGTGGATCAGCACAATTAATAGTAATGAGTGATGTGCATCTCCCTGCTGAGCTATCACAGTGCCTTCTGAATCCCCAGGGACATCCTTTACCCTAGCCTGCCTATGTTGTTTACAGTTCCAGGCTTGCTGTCAGCTGTCACTATTGGATAGGAGGAGGGGCACTCTGCTCCTGTGGGCAGTTCAGACTGGGAGTCTCAGACTGGTCCTCCCACTACAGCTAGCAGGAATTGCATCACTACTGCTGACATGGAAACTACAGGAGGGATGTGCCAAGACCAGTGGCTGGGGCAATGCAATCTTACAAACAGGAAGACACTGGGGATTAACCCCATGATTTAAAAAATGCACATGCTGTTTCTCAGAAACTACAAAGTCAAACAGGAGACAGACTCGATATTCTAGGAAAATAGGAAAGCAGCAATAAAACTATGTAAAGACATTTTTTGCCCAGAATTCTGCTTTAAATTTTAAGAGTTTTCTAATATCAACAGCCACTGGTAGATTCAGGCCACATATTGGAAATCCTGGAAGTCTCTCCAGTCAGTCAACAATCATAGATTTTCCTCTGTACATCCTGTAGAGAATAATTCTGTGTTCAAGGACCCAGTGGACAAAATGTTAGAGGCCCTCTTTAAGGCCCTTTTTTGTTTGCAGGCCCCACTTTGCAACCTGTGGTTGTTTCCATGGTGGTTTGGACTTGGCATATGGCCTGACACCGTAGTTCAATCTTAACTAATCCCTCCATTCATCATAAACTAGAGCTTATACCTGTAGCCTTATGTAACTGAGTGAGCTGCTTAATGGATACGCCTTGGAGATCTTCAGGATGAGCCTCCTCTCTGTCCATATGGGAAAGAATCTGTGGCTCAAATGCTGGTTAGCAGAACTTGTGCAAGAAACATCTCTAATGTCTGCCCTTTGAGATCAAAGATGATAAGGCTGCTCTAATCTTCAAGAAAAAGGAGGCTTGTGTTTCCATGAGTAGACCTTCTACTCCTGAGGCTAGGAAAACTTCCTCCGTCTCTCTCAGGCCTTCTACAACAGTGACTTTTATTGCATTATGGAGTTGATTTCCTCCATTTCCCTTTGTATACATAGATCTGAAGAAGGCATTTAATAAATTTGTCTTTTCTTGGTCCCCAGTCACCAACTCTAAGTTATCTTGTAAGGGGCCTACATATTCAGACCTGACCTTTTTACTTATAAAATATTTGAAGAATTTTTGGGGAGTTTGTCCTGCTCTCTTTTGTAACATGTTGCTAGTTTAGAATTTTTCATTTCCTTTACATATTTTGTTATATTCCTTTGCAACTTTTAAATGGTGATAGTGTTTAGTATTTTTTGCTATTTTTAAAATGCCCTTTTCTTACTATTGATAACTATTTCAACTTTGGACGTGAGCCACATAGGTCTTATTTTTAGCACTTCAACCCTTTTGTCGCCAGGCCCTACACTTTTAAACTCAGGTGGCCAGACCATTTTTGCAATGTTTCTATTGTTTTTTTATTTTTCCCTAACAGCTTTCAGAGTTGTAAAAGACCCGCCAAACCAAACATTTTCTGAAAACATAGAACCGGTAGAATAAAAAAAGGTGTTACTGGTTTTTCTAGGCACTGTGATATTTGTGCAAATGTTTATCAAAACAATAATTTTGCTAAAAATACACAAAAATTCTTATTCATGGACACAAACACACCGAAACGTAAAACATTCTTGCTAAATTCCTACTAAATATAAAAGCTAAAACTGTACTGAGTTAATAAATTACAAATATTTGTACATTTTAAGAGCCATTTTATATATATGCAGATTGGATATGGATTGAACCGCATTCAATCCGCATGACATGGGAAATAACATTGCTTCCTGTGGTAAATGTTCGCATACTTCCAGTGCACTGGCAGTGCAGATTCTGTGCAGATTGAAAAAGACTCTTGTCTTCCCAGAAGGGCCCATTCAACAGAAGCTGGTCTAAGGCCCTGTTTTTGTTGCACAGACAGGGCTACACACATATTGAAATTCAACCAGTTCCTGCTCAACCAGCTGAATTTTAATACATGTATGCCCAGCTTAAGTTTTGGAGAGCAGCTCTCAACCTTGCAAAATTTGCTCTGTTAAAATTGTTTTTATATTTTCAGTATATGCTTGTTGTTTACAGCTTAAAGTCCAACTACAGCAAAAAAGTTTTCCCTTTCAGTGGGGCTTTGCCCAAAATGGATGGGTTAAGTGCTCATTTTGATCAAGGGAGACGAACAAGCCTTATACTCACCTGATCCTCTGCTCCACCAGCAAATGGCCTGCATCCAGGATCCAGTGGTGGACTGTTCCTGGTGTTCTAATGTCCAGAGCAGGTCTATGGAGCCTGTTCTGGGCTTGATGATCCCCTATTACAGGTAAAACTCAAAAAATTAGAATATTGGGCAAAAGTTCTTTAATTTCAGTAATGCAACTAAAAGGTGAAACTAATATATGAGATAGACTTATTACATGCAAAGCAAGATAGTTCAAGCTGCGATTTGTCATAATTGTGACGATTATGGCTTACAGCTTATGAAAACCCCAAATCCACAATCTCAGAAAATTAGAATATTGTGAAAAGGTGCAGTATTCTAGGCTCAATCAGCTAATTAAGCCATAACACCTGCAAAGGGTACCTGAGCCTTTAAATGGTCTCTCAGTCTGGTTCAGTAGGAATCACAATCATGGGAAAGACTGCTGACCTGACAGTTGTGCAGAACACCATCATTGACACCCTCCATAAGGAGGGAAAGCCTCAAAAGTTAATTGCAAAAGAAGTTGGATGTTCCCAAAGTGCTGTATCAAAGCACATTAATAGAAAGTTATGTGGAAGGGAAATGTGTGGAAGAAAAAGGTGCACAAGCAGCAGGGATGACCACAGCCTGGAGAGGATTGTCAGGAAAAGGCCATTCAAAAGTGTTGGGGACTTTCACAAGGAGTGGACTGAGCCTGGAGTCAGTGCATCAAGAGCCACCACACACAGACGGATCCTGGACATGGCTTCAAATGTCGTATTCCTCTTGTCAAGCCACTCCTGAACAACAAACAACGTCAGAAGCGTCTTACCTGGGCTAAAGAAAAACAGACCTGGTCTGTTGCTCAGTGGTCCAAAGTCCTCTTTTCTGATGAGAGCAACTTTTGCATCTCATTTGGAAACCAAGGACCCAGAGTATGGAGGAAGAATGGAGAGGCACACACTGCAAGATGCTTGAAGACCAGTGTGAAGTTTCCACAGTCTGTGTTGATTTAGGGAGCCATGTCATCTGCTGGTGTTGGTCCACTGTGCTTCATTAAGTCCAGGGTCAACACAGCCATCTACCAGGAGATTTTGGAGCACTTCATGCTTCCTTCCGCAGACGAGCTTTATGGGGATGCTGACTTCATTTTCCAGCAGGACTTGGCACCTGCCCACACTGCCAAAAGCACCAAAACCTGGTTCAGTGACCGTGGGATTACTGTGCTTGATTGGCCAGCAAACTCTCCTGACCTGAACCCCATAGAGAATCTATGGGGCATTGTCAAGAGAAAAATGAGAGACATGAGATCGAAAAATGCAGAAGAGCTGAAGGCCACTATTGAAGCATCCTGGTCTTCCATAACACCTCAGCAGTGCCACAGGCTGATAGCTTCCATGCCACACCGCATTGAGGCAGTAATTGCTGCAAAAGGGGCCCAAACAAAGTACTGAGTACATATGCATGCTTATACTTTTCAGAGGTCCGATATTGTTCTATGTACAATCCTTGTTTTATTGATTGCATGTAATATTTTACTTTTCTGAGATTGTGGATTTGTGGTTTTCATGAGCTGTAAGCCATATTCATCACAATTATGACAAATCACGGCTTGAATTGTCTTGCTTTGCATGTAATGAGTCTATCTCATATATTAGTTTCACCTTTTAAGTTGCATTACTGAAATAAATGAACTTTTGCACGATATTCTCATTTTTCGAGTTTCACCTGTATATCACTGTTCCAACCCTTGCAGCCCTCTCTGTCTGTGTTAGGAGTTGAGTCTCCACCTCCTCATTAACACAGGGTGGCCTGTAATAAACTCCAATAATTAACTTTGAAGTACACACACCCATATGCAGCTCCAACAATAATGTTTCAGCATTATCACACTCTCTATCAACAAGGTCCTCTTTCACACTTGATAATTTCCCACATAGAGACAGACACCACCACCTTTTTGTTTTACCCCATCTCTGTAAAAGAGGGAACCTAGCCAGGAATAATAATAGCCCAATCATGTGAAGAGTGAAGCCAATTTTCAGCAATACCAATGATATCATAATTCTTTTCATGAACCAAAGTTTGCAATCTTCTTATTTTCCTTGACAAACGTTTGGCATTGGTGAACAAACTTTAATCTACTGTTGCATTTTGCACTTTAGTTTTGAATATCTGTTTTGTAGTGCAAATAGTACTATAATTGCCAATGGTTGTTTGCAACATGGGAAACTCCTTATCAACTGCTATAGCCCTCCCCCTATTTTCCCCCATTCCTCCCACCATTATTGTGTGACCCCTGTCTGACTTGTCTGTCCTGTTATATTTTAATTGTCCTTCCCCCCTGAATCCTAGTGTGGCTGGGTCTGTCACACCTAGTTTAACCTCCCTGGCAGTCTAATTATGGCAATATTTTTGAATGTCAAAGCGGTACATTGTTGTGCATGGAAATTTGTTGTTTTATATTGTAGACCTGTAATTCTTAGGAATAACTCACTTAAATCTGTCTAAACGAGTCTAGTAAACATCACGGGTAAGATAAAGTTTAAAACACAAAATCATAAATTATAATATAATAAATAATTATAAAAAATAATAATATAATAATAATACATTTAATTCAATAATGTAATCAAACCAAAAACACTGAAATTTGAAATAGAGCACCAAGTTCGCACATCACTGAACTCAGTCGCAGAATCGTCGCTGTCGTCACTTTCCGTGTCTGATGATGAATTTCACCACGAATCACTATTGCTCAATTCTGCAAGTGATTCTAATTCACTATCGCTGTTTTCTAGCTGGTCTAAAACCGCTTTTGACCTAAAGGAATGCTTTTTGGATGCCATGGTCGTTCTCAAGTTTCCAGGCAGAAAGAACGGTAAAAGTGCAGGCAGGGCACTGGACAAAGTACTAGGGACAAAATTTAGGTGAAATGGTTTGACACAGTAATGTAATCCTAACAGATTACAATGTATTGTGTGTATGTCATGTTTTTACTTTTTTGAATCTCCCGCCGGTTCCACCCCCCTGCGTCCTGACGCTCACAAGGAAGGGAACCCAGAAGACGAATGCTGGCATCAGCTAGAGGACACGGCCGGAGGACACAGAGGGAGGACATCGGGGGATCGCAGGACAAGGTAAGGATCGGGGGATCGCAGGACAAGCACTACAGTGTAATCCCGAGTGTGGCTCAGGGTTACTGCTTTTGGTACTGTAAATTAACCCCAAGTCACACTCGGGATTACCGCTAGAAAGGTTAAATACTCCTCCATCTTTGTGTAAACCTCTTTCCTAGCACAACAGACAACCTTCCAGTTTAACCTTGGGGATCTTTTTTCCTCAACTTGCAGCCTAGTTCTTTAAATTGATTTTTAGGATCTACCATCTTCCATGTATTCTATCATTAGTCTCAACTTAGACCAAGACAGCTGAGACATGCCCAGCCCCTCCCAGTGTCTACTTGGTCCATCACATGCCAGACCCTGCTGCCAGGAAGACAACAGACCATTTGGTTGAGGCGATCCTGGCTACAAATGATTCTGTCAGTCCTTCAGATTATAGAATTCTCAGTTACCGCTGCATTATATTTACTACCCATACCAGATGAGCTGCTCTACCAGCTGTTAGGGGTGGCCTTCCTTTTCTATGAGCCTCTACCACTGCTTCTAACTACAATAACCCATTTTTCTACCTGAACATTCTGATCTGCCTTTTCACCCTCAACATTAATTCCATTAACCACCTGTCTCCTTTAGAAGTTGTTGATTCCACTTCTGATTCTGAATATTTTCTAATTAGGGCTTCCAGAAGGGTAACCTGCTCACACTTGTCACAATGGCATTCATACTGGAGCTTTGCCTCCATTATTTTAATCATGCTGTTCACTGAGCACAACCTTCAACCTTGCTAGCAGTTATTATCCCAGTTACAATATTAATACTACTAAGTGGAAATGTAAGAAGTTACAGGTTCAAAAACATTTTGCCTAAGTTTGCTTGTTTTTAACTTCTGTTTTTTTAACTCTCCACTTGTTCATAGATCCCATACACCCCCTCCCCCCCCAGCACAGAACTCCCCCTCCTAGCACAAGTCCTCCCAAATCCTCTCTCCTAGCACAAATTCCCCCCAACCCACAGCACAAATCACACCCCATATCCCCTTCCAGCACAAAGCCCCCCATCCCCCCTCCCAGCACAACCCCCCCCAATCCCTCCTCCTGGCTCAAAGCCCCCAAACCTTCCTCCTAGCACATATCCCCCCCCCATTCCTTCTAGCAAATATCCCTCCACCCCCACCAAATTCACATTTCACTTCCCAACACAGATAGCTACCCATCACCCCTCCTCCACAGACTATTATTTCCCGCTCTATGTACAATTGCCTGTAAGCTGTAACCTTCCCCCTGCCCGCCTCCCTCTACTTACAGGGGAAAACCAGTACAAAGCCAAGAGGTGGTGCACTGTGCTGGGCTCTCTGGGCTCTCACCTCCTGTCAGAACAGCGCTGGTACAGCACATGAGACAGGATCGCTCTTAGATCGTATTGGACTGTACACACATACAGTTTGATTACCACCCCCTACCCACATTTCCTGCTGCCAGGAGATGAGCAGCTCTTGGAGGAGATAAGGGGCCATAATCAAATTTTGTGTACAGTACGATGCGATCTTAGAGCGATCCTGCCTCATGTGCTGTACCAGGGCTGTTCTGACGGGAGGTGAGAGCCCAGAGAGCACAACACAGCATACCTCCAGTGTATATTTATAAATGTACTTTCCCACAGCAACTAGTCCAACAGTTCTTTTCCAGAGAGATGCATTTATTCAGATAAAGATATTTGCAACAGATGACAGAAATCCAGCTGAATACTTGTAAATATTACAATGAACAACAGGCCAGAGAGTCCCATTTAAGATACTTCATACCAAGCATGGAGATACTACACTGTCCAGCATATGTCTAATCTATAATATGCACCTAGGTAGCTTCCATACATGCAATAATACAAGCTAAGATCTATACCTGTGCTTCCATATTAATGAAAGGAAGAAGCTCCTCATAAAGCAGAGGTACAGATAAGGCAGATGACAAGGTATTTAGAATATTCATGCTACCATCAAACTCAGAGGGCTCACTTTCTCCTGTCACAATTTAACCAAAAAGAAGCTTTCATAATATACACATTTTTCCCATTCAGTACAATGGCAAGCACTCTGATTGGCCACTTTTAGTAGCCCCTTTGATCTTCTGGGTGACGGGTAATGCCTTTTGGGCTTGGACAGTAGCAGTAGTTATAATTCTAACCAAAGTTGTCCAGATATTTCCTAAACTGCATTCTTTTACTATTAATTAGATAAACACGTTACCATTTGAAGAATGCTATTTACCTTTTCATGTTTATTAGATAGTAGATGTTGACCAAATCCTTTCAAGTCTGACTGATCTATCTGCAGTTAATCACCCTTGCAAGTTTGCAAATTACCTCCTTTGAAATGTAACACGTGGCCCCTGAGTGCCAAGATGATATTGCATAAAGTGAACATAGCAAAGAGTCCTTGGCTATTCATTTGTTGTGTAAAATACATCTAGCTCAGTCCTAGAATATACTACATACAGTATATATATATATATTACATATTACAATATTCTTACACAGCCCACCCCAGCACCCCTTTGATCCAGCCATGTCTGTGTCTCTCCCTCCAGCAGCTGAAAGCCCGTTTCTCCCCATCTCCCTCCCGCCAGCTTTCAGCTGCTGGAAGGAAACACAAACAGCATCATTCTGCAATTGCCCTCCCCATCCCACCAATGGTGGCCCTGCCTTCATGCAAAGAATGCATGAAAGTAAAACGTGAGCCTTTAAAACCACTTTGCTTTTCAGTTTACTGAAAATCATGTAATTCCTAAGAAATGAGAGTGTCTTATCAGCTAACTTCATTATCACTATCATTGGCTACAGTTAAGCCACTGCCTAATGTCTAATTTATAGAAATATCTAATTCACTGAATAAATGTTTGATATTTGCATTGATGCAACCCACTGCGGTGTTCTGTGTACTTAATTATCCTGAGCTCATGTTGGGGAGCTAGGGGATCAGCAAGAGTTCTTCTGTTCATCAATTTGGCAAAGATATAGACATTCTACACATCCATCTTATATAGTTTACATGCATATAAGTGTCTTCCATGCATGTGTATCCATATACCCTATATCCTAGCTTAGGTCATTCCTGTTTCATCTTCTCATTGATTCATAAGTTACTGACAGTCACTAACACTGTAGGGGTTTCTGATTGGCAGATGATTGCTTTGATTTTATAATAATTAAAATAATCAGATATACACATCTTTTAGTGGCAGTACACCTGTTTCCAATGTGTACAATCAGACAATGCTTTATGGCCCTGGAAACAGTCTTATCACAGGCCCAACTGGTCGGGAAATTTATCACAATAATGACCTAGCTAACATCACTAGCTGAGGTGTCTATAAATATCAGTTACAGAAGTCCATGTCATCATGTATTTCTATATACACCCTAAATATATTTGCAAACCTACTTCCAATCATACCAATACCAAATTATTACATATATGTTTTTTTTCTATTAACCTTTACCCCCTAACTCTCCTGTATATCTCATGTTCAGCCTGTCTCTGTGTAATCTCTGTTAATTTCTTCACCTTCCTTATCCTGCACAGGAACCCCTTCATCTCCATCTTCCTACTATACATGATCTGTAAATACAGTGGGGCAAAAAAGTATTTAGTCAGCCACCAATTGTGCAAGTTCTTCCACTTAAAAGATGAGAGAGGCCTGTAATTGGCATCATAGGTAGACCTCAACTATGAGAGACAAAATTAGAAAACAAATCCAGACAATCACATTGGCTGATTTGGAAAGAATTTATTTGCAAATTATGGTGGAAAATACGTATTTGGTCACCTACAAACAAGCAAGATTTCTGGCTCTCACAGACCTGTATCTTCTTCTTTAAGAGGCTCCTCTGTCCTGCATTCATTTACCTGTATCAATGGCACCTGTTTGAACTTGTTATCAGTATAAAAGACACCTGTCCACAACCTCAAACAGTCACACTCCAAACTCCAATATGGTGAAGACTAAAGAGCTGTCGAAGGACACCAGAAACAAAATTGTAGACCTGCACCAGGCTGGGAAGACTGAATCTGCAATAGGCAAGCAGCTTGGTGTGAACAAATCAACTGTGGGAGCAATAATTAGAAAGTGGAAGACATACAAGACCACTGATAATCTCCCTCGATCTGGGGCTCCACGCAAGATCTCACCCCGTGGGGTCAAAATGATCACAAGAACGGTGAGCAAAAATCCCAGGACCACACGGGGGACTTAGTGAATGACCTGCAGAGAGCTGGGACCAACGTAACAAAGGCTACCATCAGTAACACACTACGCCGCCAGGGACTCAGATCCTGCAGTGGTAGACGTGTCCCCCTGCTTAAGCCAGTACATGTCTGGGCCTGTCTGAAGTTTGCTAGAGAGCATTTGGATGATCCGGAAGAGGATTGGGAGAATGTCATATGGTCAGATGAAACCAAAATAGAACTGTTTGGTAGAAACACAACTCGTCGTGTTTGGAGGAGAGAGAATGCTGAGTTGCATCCAAAGAACACCATACCTACTGTGAAGCATGGGGATGGCAACATCATGCTTTGGGGCTGTTTCTCCGCAAAGGGACCAGGACGACTGATCCATGTACAGGACAGAATGAATGGGGCCATGTATCGTGAGATTTTGAGTGCAAACCTCCTTCCATCAGCAAGGGCATTGAGGAGGAAACATGACTGGGTCTTCCAACATGACAATGATCCCAAACATACCGCCCGGGCAACGAAGGAGTGGCTTCGTAAAAAGCATTTCAAGGTCCTGGAGTGGCCTAGCAAGTCTCCAGATCTCAACCCCATAGAAAACCTTTGGAGGGAGTTGAAAGTCCGTGTTGCCCAGCGACAGCCCCGAAACATCACTGCTCTAGAGGAGATCTGCATGGAGGAATGGGCCAACATACTAGCAACAGTGTGTGCCAACCTTGTGAAGACTTACAGGAAACGTTTGACCTCTGTCATTGCCAACAAAGGATATATAACAAAGTATTGAGATGAACTTTTGATATTGACCAAATACTTATTTTCCACCATAATTTGCAAATAAATTATTTCCAAATCAGCCAATGTGATTGTCAGGATTTGTTTTCTCATTTTGTCTCTCATAGTTGAGGTCTACCTATGATGCCAATTACAGGCCTCTCTCATCTTTTTAAGTGGGAGAACTTGCACAATTGGTGGCTGACTAAATACTTTTTTGCCCCACTGTAAACCCTTTCACTAGCCTGTCTCTATGTAATCTGTATAGAATCATTTCTTCACCTCCCTTATCCTGCACAGTAGCCCCTTCATCTTCCTCTACTGTATGTGATCTGTAAATAAACCCTTTCACCTCTTGTTCCCTCTCTGTATGACCCCATTGCTTTAATGATTTGCTGTATAATAATAATATCATGGAAGAAGATTGCTGTTCTCACTGCTCTGGTGTACTCACACTTAAAATAAGGTAAATTTAAAAAACGTGGTGCACTACCTCCTCATACATAAAACCATAAGCTTTGAAAATATAAAGTAACAGTCCAAAAAATGAATGTATAACAAAAATAAACGTCCAATCCAGAATATGTTGCATTATCATCCAGCAATTTTCAGCACCATGCTTGAATTGTGGCCCCACTCCCTGCTGTCCTTGGAACATTGACCTATAAATTATAATAGGCCAAACACACTTTATAAGGAATATGTGTCTTCAAATTTCTGGTCTGTGACGTGTTCCTTCCACATATTATGCCTCCATTGAACCTTTAGACTCCAGATCCGTGCAAAATAAAGCAAAAACAAACCATAGTGCAACACCATTTTATATAACTAAAAATTAAACATGCAACAGTATCCACTCACGTTAGACAAACATTATGTGACTACAAATTTTGGTGACCAATCATATGCATTACTCCACCGTGCCGACTATAATGTGATGTTTCCCATCACCAGGTAGGTGGACCACGCACTCAACTTCTTCCTTGACCCAACAGATAGGTCATACACGCTTGGGGATGATATCAAATTCTGCTTATCCACTGCCGATCCTAAGTAGCTACTTCATTAGTTCTGGCCTTTTAAGGGGACAAACGCCCGGATATCCAGTGGGATTAAGGTGTATATCATCAAAGATAAAAGGAATAGATCATAGTGCAACCCCATAAAATATGAACACTTTATTCAAGTAAAAAATGCACTCACAAAGGTAATGAATGAAAAACATATCATAGCCATCTATCAAAATGGTTCCTCACATCACTAGTGCCCGTTTGCGCATGACCAAAAGTGATGTCACTAGGTTCCGCCAGAAGCATTGCGTCACAGGTCATGTGACTTTTTCAGGATATTTTAAATGTTGGAATCTTTTACTTTATATAGTAAAACAATAAAAACCTGTTGGTTAATAATTACAAATGATTAAAAAATGCTTTGTCGGCCTCAAGAAGTTGTGTAAAGTTCATTTGGGTACAGGGTTGCATGCCTAAAAATGTGTCAGTCAAACTATTACAACACTGCAAACTGAACAATGACCTAGTACTGAAGGATTATTACAGGCTAGTACTCAAGTTGTTAAAAAAAAGTCATAAAGCTTTTGTTTTAAATACAGTAGAATTGCCCTGAAATGTTTCATAGGAATGCTTTCATAGGAACGTTCATTGATGAGGCCTGATATATTTTAAACCTTGTTTAATTTGGGTAGATATTTAGGATATTTTCTAAGGTTTTTTAGCTCTTTACAGGAAGTGATGTCTGACCTGGAGGAGAGCAAATATCAGAATGCAGAACTCCGCCTATCGATATATGGTCGATCTCGCAATGAATGGGACAGTTTAGCTCACTGGGCTGTCAGTCATAAAGTACACTCAAACAACGTTCGATGGCTTGTGCAAGTCCCGCGACTTTTGTGAGTAATTCATGCAAAATATAATTAGATTTTCTGTATTTATTCTTTATCCTTCTCATAAACCCTGCCTTGTAAACTGGTGCTCCCTGCTAAAATACCTTTATTAAAAGTGATTCCAAAGTAAAACATGACAATTTCCTAAATCTCTAGAGTTTACATAATCCCTCTGTGTTTTTGTGCATCTTACAAAATAGTATGTTTTGTTCCAATTTAATATTCTACCATTTCAAGTCCAAAGTCCCTGAGAAAAAAAAAGTTGGGAAAAGCAAAGCTAGTAAATATATATATATATATATATATATATATACACACACACACAGTATATATTGCAAATAAGCGGAATTCTGTATCAGTACAGTACATAGAAAATGATTCATAGATCATGGGTTTTATGTTGTTACCTTCAGGTGATTGGCACTGGCAAAAGAATTGCTGAGTCTGTCCCTATAAGACCCTGCCAACTCCGTAAGGCTCCATTTTTGTTATGATAGAGGAGGAAGGGACCTGTGTCTTGTACTGTACTCCAAAATATAGAATATACAGGTATGTCAAAATTCCCCTTATTTATATCTTATAGTATGAGGGAAGGATGAGCCTTGTTTCGGGAGGGAAGAAGCTCCATGAAAGAAAATGGAAAAAAGGGTCAAAATGGCCATCTGATTGGGTGGGAGCGGCAAGAGGAGCACCAAGGGGGATATTACAGAAAAAAATTAGAGAAAAGGGGGGGGGGCAGGTTCCTATGGAGACATGGCACAGCCATAGATGTCATACCTGACCCAAAAAAACCTTAAGGGGATTACTGAAGAAATGTGCCGGCTGGCAGGACATGGCAGGAAAAAGAAAGAGGTTTCAAGGGAAAACAAGAAACATCATATAGGAAAGGAATATACTGGTCTTCAGGCAATTCTGTCCCAGTGTGGAAAAGGAGTCCAAGGAAAGTGACCCCTGTTGATATACACAGACAAAAAAGGATGGATCTTATGAGGGTCCCTCGAGAAAGGAATCCCTTTATTTACAAGGATATCTAGGGATGACCACAAGGAGTCCCATTGAGTGGCAAAGAGGCTGCTCAAGACTGCTATGGGTTAGAGATAGGAAAAGGATATATAAGGCCAACTAGGATCTACAAGGTTCTCAATAAAATTCCAGAAGTATGGCCAAATCAAGGCATATATAGAATGAAGGGCGAGTAAGGAACCAAGGGTGACATTTTTATTAGATGACTAGGTGGTGCTCTTTTCCAAAAATTACCAAGCAAAAGAAACATCTTGTCCCCAGGTGGAGATTTAATAAAAGGGAGCCATCCAACGTAAGTATGGAATGTGCTAACAGAGAATATGCCAGTGGTAAGAATATTAAGAATAGCCTGCCCAGGGTGTCATAGGATAATGATGATGGCCGAGTACAGTAGGTAAGTGCCCGAAGCTACTGTGGACCATAGGTGGAGAGGAACAAGAACCACCCAAGAAATCACCAGAACAGGGGGATTTAAACATTTTGACATATACAAGGAGATCGGTTTGGGAGGATTACCTGTCTTTTCCTTGGGTGTCCAGAGGATGATTTAACTGTCCATTTTCCTTGATGTCACCAATAACATATCATAAAAGCGCAGATTGACCACTCTTAGCAGGGGGTCTCATATCTTCTGGTAAGCCTTGCATGCAAGTGGTTGGTGTCACATTGGCTATCTTTGGAAGTCTTCTGATCTCATCATGGCATTTAGGGACTGTTCTGCTTTGATCTCACCATATATTTCACTTATGGACATTTTGAGATTAATTATTTTTCATGTTTTTATCATGATTTCTGTTTGAAATGTTTAAAACATTAAAGCGCTGCACTTTATTTGAACACTGTTTATGAGCTGCCTGGTATCAAGGTACGGTGTCCAGCTGCTACATATTGGTATCTATTTCTCTTAGTGCAAATTTTGGGTTATATTTAGGCCTTTACTGTAAAGCTGTAAGACAGTGTGTTACGTCAGGCACTTGACAGGAATCAAATTTTTTGCATGAGCTTGGTTGTAATAGGCTCTCTTTAGGCTGGCATTAGCACTATGGACAGTGAGGCTTAACACTGTGTAGCAATTCCTACTGGCAGCAGTGCACTTGTGTCTGCATTCAGAGACCATAAGACCATTAGCAGTTTGCAAATTATGAAAATCCTTTCATGTCCTAACAAAAATCATGTTCCTGTAAATTTCCTTGCATATGATTGGGTATTCTTTGCAAAGTGAATTTACACCTAGCTTCACCTCATTCACATAGGTAGGTGAAAATTCACTTTGCAAAGTAAACATGCTCTATTCCCTTAGCAAATCAACCCTAATTGATTGTAATGAGTTATTCTCTTTTAACCTGTTTTCAGAATTGTGTTTTATTACTATTTGACATTACTTTTTCATTTTACTCTCCATTCAGTGATGTGTTTCGGAGTAAAAAGCAGATTAATAATTTCCAGGAGATTTTGGAGAACATTTTCCTGCCTCTTTTTGAAGTCACTGTGAATCCTGCTAGTCATCCAGAATTGTACCTGTTTTTAGAACATGTGAGTCATATGAATCCTTAGACTTGCCACACAACTTCTCTGCTCATTAGGTTTATAGATTTTCGGTGTTTGTTTACTGCTGCGTGTGTATAAATTAATATATTACTTGCAAATTTAAGTGCAATGTGTCTGAAATCAATATTATTATTGAAACATTTGAACTAAGCAGCAAATATCAAGTTACAAATCTAGGGTCTTATGCCCGGTGCACACAGTAAGTTTTTTTTTTGTTCTGCCCAGCAAGCAATGTGATGTTAGTACAGCAATCTCCCCACTGTGCTAATGTGTTCTAACAAGGGGACTGCCCCCCCGCCAGAACACACTGGAAAGCATTCTCAGCCATTGGCTGCAAGCGATGATTGGATGCTGATCAGCTGCTGGTTTTCCAGCATGCTCGTTTGATAGAAGCCAGTTGTAAGATCAACTTTTGTCAGACAAGGATGTGTACACACTGGCCGAATGAAGGCCAGTCTCTACTATACCAGCTGATTTTGGCTGATATTTGGCCCGTCAGGAGAACATTCTCTCTGCTGAAGGCCTGCACTATATTAAAACTCAAGAGTGACAGTGCTTCCATTGCACCAGAGCAGGAAACAAGTTTAACACCAATCTCGGCATCCAATTCTAGCTTTATCTCAAGCACGCAAAAAGTGGCCTACTTGACAAAAGCAGAATTTACTGCATCTATGTCACATTCCTTGGGCAACTAAAGGTCTTGATACTGCCATCTTTGTCAAGGGCTACAAAAAAAACCCCACACCATTCTCCAGATCCTCAGTCTCTACCTGAATTGGATCCTGATAAACCTGTCCTAGATGAAGCACACACAGAGGAAAATGAGAAGGATATAGAATCATGCCTGATAATGTTGATAAGATTACTGCTGCAATGCATAGCAGCCAGTTTCAAGTATGAAAGCAATTTCAGTATGTCATACGGCAGCTAATTGGATTGGGGCAATAAACATCCAAGAATGTCCTGTATTCCAGGACCGTGATTTAATGGGGCATTTGCAGTAATTACCTTCTGCTCCCCTCTTTTGTGTGGATACCCTAGATTCTAGGGCCTATCATGAGACATATCATGAGACAAATTTCCAGAATGGCTCTAATCTCCATTCACATGCGCAATATTTTGTGGCTCAGAGTCTGGACAGCTGAAACTGCCTGCAAAAAGCAGCTTGCATGTCACATTACATCTTTTTGGGGAGGCACTTGACCAATTCATCAAAGTTGTAACAGGAAGAAAGGATTTGCTTCCACAAAGGAAGATTCCAATCTCCTCTTCTCAGGAGCCACTATCTTCTCAAAATGCAGAGAACCTAATCACTTTACCTAGGATCCAACTTCAAAACCTAAGTCCAGCCCTTCCTGTTGGCGCAAGACTTGGCGCACTAAGCCCACCAGGCACTCCCTAAATCCCCCAATGAAGGGGCGCCCTCACTCCTAAGAGGGGGACATCAGAGACCTATGGGTTCAATTGGTAGTTACAAAGGGGGTCACCACTTTTTTCTATTAAATCAACCAAAAACTTCCCCAAAACAGTCAGATTTGCAGAATGCCCTAAACCACCTCTTGCCCCAGGGAGTAATTGTGCCATTACCTCCACAACCAAAGCCAAATGGGGGTATTCATCCTACTCTGGACTTAAAATCCCTCAACAAATAATTTAAAATACCAATTTTCGCATGGAATCTGCAGCATGGTTAATGGCCTCCCTGAGACTGGGGAATACCTGACATCTGTAGATATCCAAGATGCCTATCTTCATATTTGCATTTACCACCTCATAAACAGATTCTGATAGCCTTTTCCAGTTTGTTGCACTGCCCTTCAGCCTGTCCTCTGCTCCCAGAGTTTTCAAAAAAGTCCTAGCAGCACTTCTTGCCCTGCTCAGAACTCCAAAAGGTCAGTTTTGGCCTTGTTCATTCTTTTTCAAAGACCTCTAGCTTTGCAATCCCTTGTAAAAACCTTTATTCAAGGTGTATCTTGCATCAAGTCCCCTTTAGCACCCTGTACTTCCTTTTTCTCAACTTGGTTCTCTCTGTCCTGCAGAAAGAACCCTTGGAACCCATCAGGGATATTCTCCTAGATGACCTCTCCTGCATAGTGGCCTTTTTGGTTGCTATCCCATTGTCAGAAATGTCTCTGAGCTAGCAGCCATTCCTCATCCTTCACAAAGGTATTCTTACGTCCAAGATCTTCCAAGTCCACCATTGCTGAATGGATAAGTATCTGATTGCTAGTGCTTACACTCTCAAACATAAATCTCCTCCTGTGCTTTACATGCCCACTCCACCAGATCAGTGGGAGTTTCCTGGGTATTTCTGCACCAGGCTTTTGTAGCCTAGCATTGTAAAGCTGCCACATAGTCATCCATTCATACCTTTTGGAAGTTCTGCCGAGTGGACGTTCAGTCTTCTTGGGATACATCTTTAATCACTATCTGATAACCCTCAGATTTTGATCGGATTCAGGTCTGGGCTCTGGCTGGGCCATTTTAAAACTTTAATCTTCTGGTGAAGTCATTCCTCTGTTGATTTGGATGTATGCTTTGGGTCGTTATCATGCTGAAAAGATGAAGTTCCTGTTGAAGTTCAACTTTCTAGCAGAAGTCTGAAGGTTTTGTGCTAATATTGACTGGTATTTGGAACTGTTCATAATTCCCCCTACCTTGACCAAGGCCCCAGTACCAGCTGAAGAAAAACAGCCCCAAAGCATGATGCTGCCACCACCATGCTTCTTTGTGGGTATGGTGTTCTTTTGGTAATGTGCAGTGTTGTTTTTGCGCCAAACATATCTTTTGGAATTATGGCCAAAAAAGTTCAACCTTGGTTTCATCAGACCATAACACATTTTCCCACATGCTTTTTGGCGACTTCATATGTGTTTTTGCAAAATTTAGCCGGGCTTGGATGTTTTTCTTCGTAAGAAAAGGCTTCCGCCTTTCCACTCTACCCCATAGCCCAGGCATATGAAGAATACGGGAGATTGTTGTCACATGTACCACACAGCCAGTACTTACCAGATATTCCTGCAGCTCCTTTAATGTTGCTGTAGGCCTCTTGGCAGCCTCCCAGACCAGTTTTCTTTTCATCTTTTCATCAATTTTGGAGGGACGTCCAGTTCTTGGTCACTATTACACAATATTTTCTCCACTTGATGATGACTGTCTTGACTGTGTTCCATGGTATATCTAAAGTCTTGGAAATTCTTTTGTACCCTTCTACTGACTGATACCTTTTAACAATGAGATCCCTCTGATGCTTTGGAAGCTCTCTGTGGACTATAGCTTTTGCTGTAGGATGCAACTAAGAAAATGTCAGGAAAGACCTACTAGAACAGCTGAACTTTATCTGGGGTTAATCAGAGGCAGTTTAAATAATGGCAGGTGTGTACTGACTCCTATTTAATATGATTTTGAATGTGATTGCTTAATTCCTAACACAGCTACATCCCCAATTATAAGAGTGTATGCACACTTATGTAACCACATTATTTTAGTTTTTTATGTTTACAGTTTATAGGTCACATTAAAGGGGGAAAAAGTTCTGAAACGTTTTATCTTTGTCTATTTTTTTTACATCACAGAAACCTGACATTTGAACTGGGGCGTGTAGACTTTTTATATCCACTGTACCTGTAAAATCCACATCTTGGAGTCCAGTACAAGACACAGACCAATCTTCCATTCCTTGGATATTTTGCATTGCTTGCCATAAAATTAGGACCCATGGAGTAGGATGAGATTATAGGGGAGTGGCCTAGAGGGCATGTTATTTAAAGCTTTGTCAGTGTCCAGTCTCCTGAAGGTACGAGCTTATAATACAGGATCTATGAATACTTTGCCTGTGTCTGGTACTGTACTCCTAGATATGAAATTTACAGGTAAGTCAAAATTCCTCTTATTCTATTTCAACCAACTGAATATTTTGAACATAAGAGATGCACCCTGAAAAGCTTCAACAACGTTTTTATGAAACATCTCTTACATCTAGCTTTACTTCCCCTGCCACTGCACTCTCTGTTGCTATTGACAGTGTCACATAATAAGAAAATATGAGAAATTGCAAATAACTTTGCATTGCTTTGCATGAGAAACAACATTTTAGTTTAATTTTAAACAGGACAAATTATAAAATGAATGGACAGTGGAGATCACAAGCAAAAGACACAGACCCAAACTGAGTGGCTTTGTGGCTTGTGGTCACTGAGAACATAGGTAAACATAAAATACCAGAAATAGTGAGAGCTGGGAAGAAGAGGTGCAGATGTTGATGAGCTTCTCAGGTAACATGGCTTCCACAGACCACAAATGAAAGGGGGCACACTAATCACAAAGCAGGCACACTGAGAAGCAAGGGTGTATGTAACCAGACCAGCAAAAGAACATCCAAAGTACACTGCCATAAGGGGGTACTAACTTCTGACCACTAAAATCTGCAAGCTGTTCTGTACATTATATGTGCCAGACCCCTGCACCATAAATGCTGCACTGTTGTATGCTACATAGTCCCAAACTAATGGTAAATGTTTTCAGAAATCGCGTGACATGGAGGTTGAGGGTTTTGGGTACATTAGGATTTTTATGCATACTGTACTTAATGCCTTGCCAATCATATATGAAGTATACAGTCACCTCAACCACCCCAACATCAGCATGTCTCTTCATCCTCCAAATATTTGATGCAAAAATAGAGATCTCCAAAATATCACGCCTCTTCACTGCTTTCCGAAAAGGGGTAACTTGGAGGTGTTTGTACTGTCCTGGCATGTTAGGGCCTCAATAAATTTGCTAGGAAGTCAAAACAGGTTTTTGTTTCAAAATTTTTAGTCTTTTTTTAAATAAAATAAATAATAAACAGTTATTAAATACCACCAAGAAAGCTTTATCTGTATAAAAAATGATAAAAATAATATAAAATCTATTTGCGTACACTATTGTATGACTGAGCTCAGTCATATCACAGCACTTAAAATGAAAAATGGTCTAAAAAGGAAGGGGTTGTAACATGTTAGAATGGAGGTGGTTAAGTAATGACAAAATTATCCTGGAATAAATAGGCCCATACTGGAAATGTAAAAATTGCTCTGGTCCATATATGAGAGTTGAAGTGGTTAAAGCAAACAGGAAATATTAGGGAGGAGAGAGAGAGAGCACCACTGTCTAAGCAAAGTAGTTGTGAGGACAGCTTCTTGGATTCTCCAATGGGTATAAAAAGATAAAGGAGAAGAAAATAGAACAGCACTGTCTAAGCGTAGTGATGATGAGAGAACTTGTGGACAATGATAAAAAGGTGGGTATTGAACAAAAGAATGAATGTACACAGGATCTCAAAAGGTATTTAATCATGGCATTGACAGGTGTTGACTAATACACATGAAAGATCATGACATATCAATGAGTATTTTTGACAATAATATTTTTGAGTATTTTTGACAATATAAACAGGTGACAGCTTCTTGAATTCTCCAATGAATATGGAGAGATAAAAGAGAAGGAGAAAAGGCAGACCACTCCACTAATGCTACAGTATTAGTGGAAAAGTGATACAAAAAAGGAAATATACTGTAAATGCACTTTAGAAGATAGAACATAAGCATTACGCATGGTATCCAGCAGATGGCAATCGTCTATGGGTCCATATTGGCATGGAAAAATGTGCAGAGAGGAGTTCCTGGTGGGTGGCCTCACCAGACAACGTGGATGTGCAGTGTCCCAAGTATTAAACAAAATAAAAGCAAGGAGTGGATTTGCTACTGTCAGTGTAGTATTTATTAGAATAAGTAAAAGCAAATAAAAAGACAATATTGCACTCGTAGTGGATCATGATATAAGCTTATGTAAAAATACCAGCAGGTGACACTTTTTCAGGAGTCCCATTGGAAGGTACATAGATGGTACATCACCAATTGCTATGGTTGAATAAGCATAACAGTGAGTGGTGTGATCCAACCATAGGCTGGGAGACAGAGAGCCAGCACTGGTAAAGGACAAAAGGATGGGAGGCCACAGTGAGCAGCAAGGAAATGGAATTACTTCTGTATGAGTGTCTGCGATGATGTCACATGTAGGGGGCAGAGCAACGCATTTCAAGGCAATGACAAGTGAGATCATCGCAGCCGCTCGTCCAACCATGTATCATTGATATGCCACGTTCATTCATGTGTATTAGCCAACACCTGTTGATGACATGATTGAATACCTTTTGAGATGCTGTGTACATTCATTCTTATGTGAGTGCGATACCTACTTATCTTTTTATCATTGTCCACGTTTTCTCATCATCGCTACACTTAGACAGTGGTGTTCTCTCTTCTTCTCCTTTAATGTTTTATACACATTGAAGAATCCAAGAAGCCACTACCAGCTGATGTTACTATAGAATATGTCTTGACATGCTGTGTTCGTCCATTTGTATGCAAGCGCAATTCCTACCTTCTATATTGTTTACCAGTGTCCTCACAACTACTACACTTAGAAAGTGGAGCTCTCTCTCCCTGCTCTCATGTCTCTTATTTGCTTTACATGTGTTGGTGAGAAGACTCCAGAGTGTGCACGAAGGAGAGACTGCTGACGCTGTTGAAGTGTACTTTCCAAAAAGAGACTTTTCAGTGTACTATTGTCCTTTTGAAGAGGTACCTCGCCACCATGCCCCAATATTTAGTAGAGGGAATCTTTAGTAGAGGGACTCACTGTGTTTGTGCTGGGTTGCATGTACATCCTTTGTTTGGGGGCTGTATTTGTTTATTGTATTTTTTGGTGGTGAAACATGACTTCTTAACATATTCTTTATGTTAATCAGGTGGATGGATTTGACAGTGTAGATGATGAATCAAAACCTGAGCATCATATATTTAATATGGAGAGTCCTCTGCCTGGGAACTGGAGAGAGGATGACAACCCACCTTATTCCTATTACTTGTATTACATGTTTGCCAACATGACCGTTCTGAACCACTTGCGCAGGTATATGTACACATCTTACTTAAAGCAACTGCCCTGCTGTTGTAGTTTTTTTCTGGCTTGTACATTTATACTGTGACTGGATTATTCAGGGAATCCTAATATCTTGCACAGAAATGTTACTTTATCTCATACAGTGGAATTCACTGAGGAGATAGGTCCATCTGTTGATCTTCTAGAACCTTAAGTAAAATGTAATCTATAGATACTTCAGCCAAATTAGTATAGCAATAAACAGTCCCTGAGGTGAGCTTACAGTTAAAGAAGGGTGTACTGTATTGGGACTGCAGCTAGCTGTAACCCTTCTAAAAGGGAAGTATGTATCTGTGTGTATGACTCATCAGCAGTGGCGAGTATTGTAGGTTGAAAATGTATAAGGATACTAGGGAAGACTGTAATGTTAGCAAAGTTTTATAAAATGACAGCAGCATGTATCACCAGGGGCTGCATGGGGTTCTTTAGACCATGCGCCTCCAGAATTTCCAGAGGTTTACATTATAACTCAGCTACAGATATCTTCCTCCTGCATTTAGTTAAGAGTGGCTTTGTTGTTCAGTGAGGGACACAGGGTCTTTAGTCATTACCATAGGTTATGTGCAGCTACCTTCAGGTAATTGGTCACTGGCAAAAAAAGCTGCCGAAACCTCTCCTATAGAACCCCTCCCAACCCCAGTCAGCCTTAGTTGTTGCTTGTGTCCTCTCCCCTCTACTGGGACAAACTTACCTTCTTCTTTGGACTTTTTTTTATTCTCTCTTCTGCTGATTCTTTTATCAAGATGTTTTTTTCTCACAAGATTCCTGGCTGCACCATAGATATTGTGACTATTACTGAAGCTTCCAGATTGGTTGACTCCTTTGCTGGGCCTTAGGGGAAAGGACCTTCACCAGAATGAAGATGGGGACAGGCCTGTAATGTTGCTGAGGCTACTGAATACTGCTTGGGCACTGTCCTTGGCACATACACTATATTGCTAAAAGTATTGGGACTCCTGCCTTTAAACACACATGAACTTTAATGGCATCCCAGTCTTAGTCCGTAGGGTTCAATATTGAGTTGGCCCACTCTTTACAGCTACAGCTTCAACTCTTCTGGGAATGCTGTCCACGAGGTTTAGAAGTGTGGCTATGGGAATGTTTGACCATTCTTCCAGAAACGCAACTGTGAGGTCAGACACTGATGTTGGACATGAAGGCCTGGCTTGTAGTCTCTGCTCTAATTCATCCCAAAGGTGTTCTCTCGGGTTGAGGTCAGGATTCTGTGGAGGCCAGTCAAGTTTCTCCACCCCAAACTCGGTCATCCATGTCTTTATGGACCCTGCTTTGTGCACTGGTGCGCAGTCATGTTGGAATAGGAAGGGGCCATCCCCAAACTGTTCCCACAAAGTTGGGAGCATGACATTGTCCAAAATGTCTTGGTATGCTGACACCTTAAGAGTTCCCTTCACTGGAACTAAGGGGCCAAGCCCAACCCCTGAAAAACAACCCCAAACCATAATCCCCCCTCCACCAAACTTTACACTTGGTACAATGCAGTCAGGCAAGTACCGTTGTCTGCCAAACCCAGGTACATTAATCAGATTGCCAGACAGAGAAGTGTGATTGGTCACTCCAGAGAACACGTCTCCACTACTCTAGAGTCAAGTGGCGGCGTGCTTTATGCCACTGCATCCGACGCTTTGCATTGCACTTGGTGATGTAAGGCTTGAATGCAGCTGCTTGGCCATGGAAACCCATTCCATGAAGCTCTCTACGCACTGTTGTGCTAATCTGAAGGCCACATGAAGTTTGGAGGTCTTTAGCTATTGACTCTGCAGACAATTGGGGACTTCTCCGCACTGTGCACATCAGCATGCACAGACCCCGTTCTGTCATTTTATGTGGCCGAGTTACTGTTATTCCCAGTTACTTCCACTTTGTTATAATACCACTAACAGTTGACCGTGGAATATTTAGTAGCAAGGAAATATCACGGATGGACTTTTTTTATAATCAATCTTTATTAACATTTTCCGATGACATGAAGTAAAATAAACAAAATAGTGAGTCAGCAGATATATTTCATCTTTTTTATCTGACAAAGAAGTAATAAATACAAAGGAAACCCCCATAAGACAACAGAGGTAAGCAGACATCTTGACCATAGTTGCGCATAAACGGCATAACCATAACACTTAGAATTCCAGTAATTCAAACAAAAGAAATAAGAGGAAAGAAAAGAGAGAAAAAAAAGGGGGGGGAGGGGGAAAGGGGGAGGGAAAAAGGAAGGAAGAAAAGCATAGCACTAGACTTTCAGAAACATCCAATAAAGCAGTCCGCAGAAGTAGTAAGGACCAAATAGCAGTAGGAAAAAACCCATGTGTACAAACCGGCTCAAATTGCGAGCACTAAACAGAGAAGCTACCCAAAAAAGGCTCATGCATTTGGTATTTCAGAGGAATAAAACATCCATCCTTGCCAAGTATCTTTAAATTTCTCCCCCTGACCTCTAACCAGGTGGACCCAACGCTCGGCATCCATTATTTTATCCACTTTCCGTTTCCCATCCGATAGTGTAGGGCATTCAGACCGTTTCCACAATCTAAGGACCAAAGATCTGGCCGCATTCAGAAGGTGGGGTGTAACGCTACACCTGAAGGCCTTCATAGAGGCTGAAGTCACATGAAAGAGTAAACAGAGGGGGGATTGCTCCAGAGGGCCCAATGACAATTTCTGTATCCATGGGAAAATTGCAGTCCAAAAGGGCGCAATTTTAGGGCAAGTCCATCAGAGGTGGAGAAAGGTACCATGATGACCACAACCTCTCCAACAGAGGGGGTTAGCGGTGGGAAAAATTTGGGCCATGCGGGATGGGGTCCGATACCATTGAGTAAGAAATTTATAAGAGGATTCCTGAACACGGAGCTGATGGAGAAGGAGTGTGCCATTTTAAAAATCCTATGTATCTGCTGAGGGGAAAAATCAAGGCCCAGTTCTTTCTCCCATTCCTTCACAAAATATGGAGTTGATATGGAATACTCGCTCAACACCAATTTATACATTTGGGATAATAAATGTCTAGAATCAGGGAGCGCAGTACACATACATTCATATGCTGTAAGGGTCTGTCCAAAATGGGCAGATAGCACTCCATTCACCTTCACACAGGCACAAGGAGAATTATATAAGGCTAAAATCCAACCCATCATGCGTTCCCCCCAGACCACAAAACCTCCGTCATATAAGTCCAGTCCACCCGATCAAACGCCTTCTCTGCATCCATGGACAACACTACACAAGGTGTTCGATCTGGGCCATACTGAGCCCAATGCAAGATATGCAGAGCCCGATTAATGTTATCCTGGGCCTCACGGCCCACTATAAAGCCAGTCTGATCCAGGTGGACTAGGCTCGCAACAGGATCCTGCAAGCACAAAGAGAGGATCTTGACCAATAGCTTAGTGTCAGAATTCAATAAAGAAATGGGCCTATAATTAGCACAGTGTTGAGGGTCCTTTCCGGGTTTAGGCAGAATAGTGATATGAGCCAAAAGCGCTTCGCGGGGCAAGAAATTGGCCAAGGTAAGGGAGTTAAGGTACGTACATAAAGGGCCAGCAAGAAGTGAGAAAATTTTTTATAATATTGATTAGAGAAGCCATCCGATCTCGGGCTTTTGCCCAAGGGAAGGGAGGCAACCACCTCAAACAATTCCTCTAGCGTGATCGGCCGTTCAAATTCTTCAACAATCATAGAAGGCAATGCAGGGAGAGGGGAATCATTTAGATAATTGCGAATGGAATGAAGCCGAGCTCCACACTGGGAGGTGTACAGGGAGATCATATATAGAAGCATAGAACTGCTGAAACAAATCTGCAATTGAGTGGGAATCTTCCATATGACCCTCACACGTCACCAGACTATAAACATGGCGTAAGGTCTGATGCTTTTTTAATTGCCTAGCTAAAAGGCGGCCACATTTGTTCCCCTGCTTATAGAAACGATGAGCATAAAATCGAATTTTATCTAAATCTTTACGGTCCAAACATTGAGAGAGAGTAACACCTAAAGTATCTAAAGCTTGGGCTGAGGAGTCAAAATATCCTTTATGTTTAGTTTCCAGAGCATGAATCTTGTCCAGCAACTCCCCAATCTCCTTCATCTTCTCTTTCTTACGTCTAGAATCATGGGCGATCAATTCCCCCCAATCACTGCCTTATGGCCTTCCCAGACCGCTTGCATGGACGCGTCACCAGCAGAATTAGTCTCAAAATAGTATGGTAAGGAGCGGGAGATTGCCTCAACCACCGTCGGATCATCCAACAAATTCACGTTAAGTCGCCACACCATTTCAGTCCAGTAGGCAGCCGGAGCGCAGATAGAGAGCACCACAGGAGAGTGATCAGATATGGTAATGGAGCCAATAGAGGATTTAAGCTCATTACACAAAGAAAACTGATCAATGAAGAGAAGATCCAAACGGGAGTAAGAATCATGTGTCTTAGAAAAAATAACTACCGTATATACTCGAGTATAAGCCGACCCGAATATAAGCCGAGGTACCTAATTTTACCACAAAAAACTGGGAAAAACAATTGACTCGAGTATAAGCCGAGGGTGGGAACACCAGTGGGAAGAATCGTGCCTCATCATTGGTGTCAGTGGGAGGAATAGTGCCCCATCATTGGTGTCAGTGGGAGGAATAGTGCCCCATCATTGGTATCAGTGGGAGGAATAGTGCCCCATCATTGTAATCAGTGGGAGGAATAGTGCCCCATCATTGGTATCAGTGGGAGGAATAGTGCCCCATCATTGGTATCAGTGGGAGGAATAGTGTCCCATCATTGGTATCAGTGGGAGGAATAGTGCCCCATCATTGGTATCAGTGGGAGGAATAGTGCCCCATCATTGGTGTCAGTGGGAGGAATAGCACCCCATCATTGGTGTCAGTGGGAGGAATAGTGCCCCATCATTGGTATCAGTGGCAAGAATAGTGCCCCATCATTAGTATCAGTGGGGGGAATAGCACCCCATTATTAGTGTCAGTGGAATAGTGCCCCATCTTTGGTGTCAGTGGGAGGAATAGTGTCCCATCATTGGTGTCAGTGGGAGGAATAGTGTCCCAACATTGGTGTCAGTGGGAGGAATAGTATCCCATCATTGGTGTCAGTGGGGGGGTGGAGGAATAGTGCCCCATCGTTGGTGTCAGTGGGGGGGAGGAAAAGTGCCCCATCGTTGGTGTCAGTGGGGGGGAGGAATAGTATCCCATGATTGGTGTCAGTGGGGGGTGGAATAGTGCTCCATGATTGGTGTCAGTGGGGGGTGGAATAGTGCCCCATCATTGGTGTCAGTGGGGGGGGGGAGGAATAGTGCCCAATCGTTGGTGTCAGTGGGGGGGAGGAAAAGTGCCCCATCGTTGGTGTCAGTGGGAGGAATAATGCCCCATCATTGGTATCAGTGACACCAATGATGGGGCACTATTCCTCCCACTGACACTTGCTGACCCCTGTTCCAGTATGGTGCTGCTGCAGCCAGCATATGTGGTTGCAGCAGCACCTAAGCACGGCACACTTACCTGCATCTCTTTCACTCGATTTTTGCGGGGCCGCTCAGCTCCGCCACCTCGCCGGTGATTGGCCGCCTGTGTGCCTTTCCTGAGCTACAGTTCTGGCGGCCAATCACCGGTGAGAAGGCGGAGCCGAGCAGCCGCGCGAACATCCAGTGGACGAACCGAATGAAGGAGCAGCCGCGCTTCCTGGACCGGATCGTCGTGGGACCAGAGCCAGGTAAGAGACAGCAGCCACTGCAGACGTTGACTCGAGTATAAGCCGAGGGGGCCGTTTTTCAGGACAAAAAATGTGCTGAAAAACTCGGCTTATACTCGAGTATATACGGTATAATTTTTATCCCAGGGATGCATTACGCTCCAGCTGTCCACCAGGTGAAGTTCACACAAAAGTCGCCTAACATGTCTCAGCGCACGAAAAGATAGAGAAGCTCTGCCAGAAGACACATCCAAGCAAGAATCCAGAGAAACATTAACATCACCCCCCAGAATCACCATACCCTCTCTAAAATCTCTCAGTTTCTTTAGGGTGACTGACAAAAAATCAACAGTGCAGAAATTTGGAGCATAAAGTGTAGCAAAAGTATATGTGTGACCATGCAAAGAACCCTTCAAAAATATAAAACGACCTTCAGGGTCAATCAATTAATACAAAAGAAGAAATGGACAGGATTTTCGGATGGCAATTGAGACCCCCCTGGCCTTGGCCACAGGAGAAACACCATGATAACACTGATCAAAAACCCCAAGGGGCATATACGGGGTCGATTTGGCAGTGAAGTGCGACTCCTGTAAGAAAACCACATCTGGGGAGAGATGCCGTAATTTCTGCCAAAGGCAACCCCTCTTCTGGGGAGAACACAACCCGCAGACATTATGGCCCTGATTTACTAAGACTTGAGTCTACCAGCAGACTCTGAACATTCAGGCAGACTCAGTTAAATCAATGAAGACCTGTCAGTCTTCTGAGCGGCGTCTAGCAATCTCATTGACGAACGTCTACTTTGCTATTAGTAAATGTGGAATCGCCTCTGGCACATTTTTGGGTGCAATACCAGATATGTTCGCTAGATGGTGCACAAGCGCGGGCTTTGTAGCATTGGCGTTTTTGTGTTAGCATAAGAGAATACTCAGAATGTAACAAATAGTACACCTATATTAGAATTGTTTTTTTGTTTTTTTTGCTGTTTCTCCAAAATGATCAGACAACTAATGCATTTACTAATGAATGTCATACATTCTATTTTCAAATGTTAAACATTTTCACACTTGTATCTCAAATAATTTGGATTGTCTAGTTCTAATTTCCCAATATAATTATATATCTTCATTCTCTTTAATCACATAACTATTCTATGTTAAAGTCAAGTGCAGCGCTATAAATGCATGTGATCAATAATGAACGCATGTAAAAACCAAAAAGTGCAAATAATTGCAATAATGATGTAAAATGGTAAATGGTGCTAAAATAAGTTCATATAATCATTCCTGAATAATGGAATGTCCTTCGTGTGAGAGTACCAACTCAGAGAGTGCCTATGAATAGCACGTGTGGTTTATCCGTGACGAACAGTAGTGCATGAACTCGTGAAAGATAAACCACCCTTGGGACTGGTCTACACTCACCAGAACAAAAGTATTAATGCGCATGGGTTATACACATCACACATCTAGGGGTGCAGCGGTATGCTGGCAGCTATGGGTTAGTAATCCAGCTCCAGCCATCCATCCATCCATCAGGGTGGGAGCCCAAATGGTCCTGCGGAGGAATTAGCTCAGCTACAGGAGTCAGAAAGGTGCTTAATAGTGTAGTACACTGTCACAAGGGTGGATGACCTTTCACGAGTTCATGCACTACTGTTCGTGGTTATATTTATCTTGTGTAATACCATTTTAGTAGTCTATATAATTTTACCAGCGCTCGCTTTATCATTTTTAAACAATGTAACTATTCTACATTGTAGCTCAAACTGTGCCTCCCACAGTGGTTTAGTGGTTAGAGCTCAGAATTTACAGCACTTGGGTCATGGATTCTAATCCCAGTCATGGCTGCATCCCAGTTTGCATGCTTTCCCTGTATGGATGTGTTTCTGCCAACACTCAAAAGACATGCTGTTAGGTTCATTGGATCTAGTTACATGGCTCAGTTTCTGCCCTTAGATTATAAGCTCCTTGACATTTATGAACGTTAAAAAAATGGAGATCAATTTTCTGGGTTGTGTCAGTGCCAGGAATATTGATCAATCAATTATGATTTTGCCTAATGACTAGAAAGTGGATGAATGTTACCTGCGTCCTGTTCTTCTGCCAATTAGGAAATGTGCAAGTTTCATGCTGTGTATATTTCATTGTAACTTTTTTCTCTTCTTTTAAATCTGTCTCCTTATACAACTTGACCCCCACCCCATCATCACCTGTCCCATATGCAAATCTTTGGATCACCGCCCCACTCTTTTTAACTATTTACTGATCAAGTGAATGTGTCTCATTTTCTATCAGCTACAGCTCAGATCTCACATTATTATACGATTGCTGATTGTATATCACCACTAGTCTGATTGAATTCACAATCCCTGGTCAGTCCCGTTCCCTTACCTCTAATAATCTTTAGGGCCAGTTCACACTACATGTGTTTCAGTTGCTTTTTCGGCATCACAAACGCACAAAAAGAAGGTTATATGGTTGTCAATTTCATAGTTCACATCAGCGCTTGCATTTTCAGTGCATTGCAGGTGCTGTAAACAAAGTTGACCACGCTGCATTGTTTCTGCACAGAACTGTACTGGAACACATTGAAACGCCCTTGAATGTACTAAAACGCACATGTCCCTAATTAAATTGAATAAAAAGAAAGTAGAAAAAACTAACTGGAAAGGATACAAAAATGCAATGCAACGTGTCCAAAACGCATCCAAAATGTACTGGAACACACTAAACATGCATGCCAAAAGGACATGCAAAAACGCATCAGGAACACATCTAGACTGTTTCTATAGTGTGAACTGGCCCTTAGGACTTGTTCACACCATTGGTGGTGCAGAAACGCATGCAAGAACACACATTTTCCAGCACAGCAAAGAAATGCAATGCCCTTTGCAGATGTGCGCGGTTAGGTGCAACACACTTTTAAGATAATATGCCTGCAGTATTTCTGCATGTTCCCACACATTAGGCAGCCCATTGAAATTAACGAGCTGAGGAAAAAAAAAAAGTAAAAAATGCCCCATTCACACAGGTCCTCTAGCCTGTACAGCATGAATGAGAGGGTTGTTTATGTGGCTAGAGCCACCTGTTACACTATGGGGACACAGCAGCTGTATGAACACAGGTTTTAATCTGACAGGTGTGAAGGTGTGGGGAAGTGGCCCTGAATGCTCACTGTCTGTGTTCAGGGCTGTACACCTGCACCTATATGCTTGTCAAATTATGACCTGCAGCAATTCCATAGTGTAACATAGGTTGCCTGCAAACGGCGATAGCCACAAAAACAAACCACTGATTCCCACTCTATAGGCCACAGCACCCATGAGCCCCAAAACCTCAATTACACCTCAATTACACACACAGCTTTATTTATGAACTCAGTACAGTTTTATCATTTAGATTTCACAGGAATATGGTTAGAATTATGTCCATTAATAATGGTTTTAGTGTATTTTTACCATAAATATAATTTGGATATTTTCTCTGGCGGTGGGGGGCTGTCAGGTATGCTGTACGGGGCCCCATGATATCTAACAGTGGCCCTGGGTGTATGCTTGTGTCTGTGCCACCTGTATAGTTAGGAAGAACCTTGAACCTCTGCTATGTACCGCAATGGATCTAGGAATTGGACATGTTTTCAACTGAAAATACAACAATTATTAGTAATGTTTCCCCAGCAAATGAGGATCAGTTCCTCAGTGGAGAACAGCAATCTCACCATGTCCAGATGTGGTTTGGAATTCCACAAAAGAACAATTCACAAAACTAAAAAATAGACTTGCAAATTACCACTAAACTCTCCTAACTACACTCCCATCCACTCACACTCCCCACTTCCACTTCCGGGTGTGTGCAAAATCCTTCCGCCAACATCATGACGTATTTCCGGTATGACAGCTGCTCTAGCGCTTCCTCCAACAGCCGTCTTGGCGTTTATTTGTGCACCATAGTAATTTTACATGCGGCTCCATTGTGTATATGACATTCGCAAATATATGTTTGCAGTTCTATTGTAGATTTGGCATTGGTGAATGTATGCTTGCAGCTATACTGTGTATATGACATTGGTGAATATATATTTGCAGTAAAGGCCCAAAGCCAACATAAATTGGGGGCCCAATTTATTACTGTTAAGAGGATTGTAGAAAAAGAATAGCTAGCTGCACATTGAACACGACCTATTCATTGGTACATAACATGGTCTTGTGGTGCAATAGGGGGCTTTTGGTTTGTTATTTTGGACATACTTGCACATGTGCGCTCTAACAAGGAAGATTTGGGCATATTATATAGCTAGCAAAAATAAGTGTTAGGGGTGCTAGCACATTTCAGATACTTATATAGCGCTGTCAATTTACGAAGCGCTTTACATATAGATGTGGTAAATTCACATCAGTCCCTAACCCTCAAGGGGCGTACTAAGAGCCCTAGCTTACATTCATACATATACTAGGGCCAATTTTGACAGGATCCAATTAACCTACCAGCATGTTTTTAGAGTGTGGGAGGAAACTGGAGTACCCAGAGGAAGCACAGGCACAGGGAGAACATGCAAACTCCAGGGAGGAGGTACCGTGGCTGGGATTTGAACCAATGACCCTAGTACTGCCAGGTGGAAGTGCTAACCATTTAGCCACTGTGCAACATTCAACTAGAACATTAAATAATCCCCCCAAAAAATACATAGTACAAATATTTATTGATCAAATACACATTCCACATTTATTTGGACAGCAACAAAAAGCTACATTCAATATCTTGGTGTGAAAAAAGAAAAAAGTAGGATTGATGTTGCTAAACTAGAACGGTCCTGCTCATAAGAGTTTACAATCTAAAAGATTGAACTGTGCTTTCACAGGTTACAGCAGGAAACCAACGGTTAATATGAATCACTTGGGCTTATTCACAAAACAAGCTGCAGATCGAAATATCAATATAAAAATACATACGTGCCAAAATAAAAACACCTTGGAAGAGCAGAGCAATGGACATGTGTTAGGATTACAATGCAAAGATAATAAACACAATCATTGTACAATAACACACCTTAGAAGGAAGAACATGCAAAACATTTACAGCCCACATCAAAACACAGCGTGAGTGTGGCCTGGGGCAATTCACCACAATATCTCTTCCTCCCCAAACCACCACAGACAAGGACATGCAGAAATAATGTGCCTGTACAAGGCAAAAAATCAGCCGCTACTACATCTCTTTATATAAGGTAGGCCACACCCACCACTGTCATTCACTTGGTCAGAGAAAGTGTTTGCACCTGATTAATTCTCTTCCCACCTGCGTTAACCCTTGGTATACAGGCCCCACAAATCAGAGTCAGAAAGAAAGCCACAGTAAAGTGTACCTGTGCAGCATACAACAGAACATTGAACAGGGATGTGAAAGGGAACCCTATTGGGAATATTTCTTGGCCCTATGGGCACAATTCACTCCAGATTATCGCATGAGTTAAGGCAGTCACATGACCACATCTCGCATGCAATACTGAAAATGTCAATTCACTTTTGCTAGTATGCGGCATTTTCCATAAATCGGAAAAAACACTCAGGAAATCAAACATAAAAAGGCCTTACACCGCGGTCACATCAAAGCCGATTTAGAAATTGTGCGACTTACAGTGAAGATGCAGATTTCCTTACGATTTGCAAGACATCTGACAAAGATATCTATGCAAATCGTCACAAAAGTAGTAAATGTACTACTTTAGAAATCAGTGTCGGAAACGCACCCATGTGACTGCTCTAATAGCAGACAATAGGGTGCGACTTGGCATACGATTTGCAAGTCGCATGCCATGCAAATCGCATGCCAAGTCGCATCCAGGGTGCACGATTTCAGGTGCAATTTTGGAATTGAAATTGTACCTGATATCCGATCTAATGAATGTGGATGTGAGTGTCTTAACGTAAGCGATTTGCTGCAGCACAATTTCAAAAGTAGTTCTCGTCTAACTTTTTCAGCATTTTGTAGCGATTTCACATATAGACTACAATAGAAATCGCAATGCAAAACACAATTGAAAACGCAATAACTCATTGGTAAATCTACAGAAAACACGGTGAAATTGCCAACAAAAAGCACAATTTTAAATCACATCTAGTGTGAACCAAGCAGGCAATTCAACAGAGGAAATAAATCTTTGAAGGCATGCGGTATCTGCATGCTCAGATAAGGGTCTGTTATGGATTTGGGGGGGGGGACTCCATGCCATTATTTATTTATTTATTTATTTTTTATCCTTTTCTTTCTCTCGCTCACTCTTCTCATGGTTTGACAAACTTTCCCAAAAGGAGCTGGAGTGCAAACCAGCATTATCCAATCAATCATTAGTCCAGGCCCTTATCTCATCCCATCGTTTGACATTCACATAAGGTGCTACTTTAAAGGTGTTTGAACAGACAAGGCCTCATTCTAATTCACATTCTAGGGATCATTTAAACAGAAAGCAAAGATGCTGCCACCAGCACATGTATGTTAGGGTAGTCACACAGAGATCATGCAAATTCATTGCTGTGGTTGGGATTCAAACCAACAACCCTAGCGTTGTGAGGTAGTAGTGCTAATCACTAATCCATGGAGCTGTTGAACACTAATCCTGCCTGTATTTCTGTGGTGTGAATCAACCTTAAGTCCCTGGGCAAGGTCAGTGTAACTAGCCAGATATCTCAAATGTTGTGCTATGTTGCCAATTCAGATGTATGTTGGTTCTATGTATCCCAATGTATTTGTATATATACAAAGGATTGCAATACTAATACAGGCGTACCTCAGTTTACCAACGTCTCGGTTAACGTAATTTTCGGTTTACGAATGAAAATCCATTGAAAATAATGCCTCGGTTTACACAATTGGTAATAATGTTTTTCGCTATACAAAGTGTATGTCGGCGCTGATTTTCAAATGCAAATGCCAGCCTTTTTTTTTCTTCACTATAGTTCACAAGCTTAGAAGTCACTTTCCCCGAAGTTACAGAAAACTTTGTATCTTTTAATAAACTCAAAGTAAACATTGTTTCCTTTAGGGATATAAATTCCAAAAAAACTTTCTCTTTTAGCTGGGGGAAGTGACAGGTGAATTTCTGAGCTATAGCGAAGAAAAAAAAAGGTAAAATTACATTTAAAAACCAGCACCATAATAAATAAAAAACAGCATGGGGTCCCCCCTCCCATCCACACCAAGCCCTTCGGGTCTGGTATGTATCTTAAGGGGTAACTCCACACCAAAATGTAAAAAAAAAATGGCATGGGGTCCCCCCTCCCATCCACTTCAAGCCCTTCGGGTCTGGTATAGATATTAAGGGGTAACTCCACGCCGAAATTAAATAAAAAACAGCTTGGGGTTTCCCCCAAAATCCATACCAGACCCTTATCCGAGCATGCAGCCCGGCAGGTCAGGAAAGGGGGGGGGACGAGCAAGCGCCCCCCCTCCTGAACCATACCAAGCCACATGCCCTCAACATGGGGGGGTGCTTTGGAGCAGGGGGGGCTCCCCCCCAAAGCACCTTGTCCCCATGTTAATGGGGACAAGGGCCTCTTCCGTTAGTGGGATAATTGGTCGGCCGTTTTTTGGGATTTTGGCACATTTTGTTTATCAGTAAAGTTGGAAATTTTTTTTCCCAAATTTACTGATAAAAAAAATGTGCCAAAATCCCAAAAACGGCCAACCAATTAACCCACTAATGGCCCGAAAATCGTTCGATTTTTTTTCGGTAGAAGAATCGGCCGATTTTAGACCCATGTATGCCCTGCTTTAGATGGGTCAAAAATCGGCCAGAAAAAAAATCGGCTGATTTTCGGGCCGTTAGTGGGTTAATTGGTCAGCCATTTTTTGGGATTTTGCCACTTTTTTTAATCGGTAAATTTGGATAAAAATCGGCCGATTTTGCAGATCGGCCGATTTTAGCGGCAATGATCGGCAAATTGGCTGATCTTTTTACAGATAAAAAATCTGCGCATGAGCCATGACCTGCAAGAAAAATAAGAAAAAGAAGAGGAAAATGAAAAAGAAGAATAAAAAAAATAAGAAAAAGAAAAATGCAGGCCATAGATGGGGCAAAAACTGGCCATTTTAAAAAAAAAACCCAAAAAAAACAGAAAAAATCGGTTGTTCAGTGGGTCGACGTTTCCACCAACGGTAAAATAAATGGTCCGATTTTCGCCCCGTCTACGGCTCGCAAGTATAATAGCGAAGTAATTACTTCTGTCCCTGCAGAGAGCTGTGCTATTATATTTGTCATTAAAAAGTATAAAGGTTGCAACATTGTATCTATATGTATCCGAATAAAAACATCTATATCCGAAATGGATACAAATAGATACAATGTTGCAGTCTCTATACTTTTTAATGTCAAATATAATAGCGGAGCTCTCTGCAGGGACAGAAGGAATGTTTCAGCTGTCATCGGGGTTTCCCACTGACAGCTGAATTTTAAATTATTTCCGTGAATTAAATAAATAATTTAAAAAACAGCGTGGGGTCCCCCCTCCCATCCATACCAAGCCCTTCGGGTCTGGTATGGATGTTAAGGGGTAACTCCACACCGAAAATTAAAAAAAAAACAGCGTGGAGACCTCCCAATATCCATACCATACCCTTATCCGAGCATGCAGCCGAGCGAGCGCCCCCCCCCCTCCTGAAGCATACCAGGCCACATGCCCTCAACATGGGGGGGGTGCTTTGGGGCAGGGGGGGGCTCCCCCCCCCCAAAGCACCTTGTCCCCATGTTGATGGGGACAAGGGCCTCTTCCCCACAACCCTGGCCGTTGGTTGTGGGGATCTGCGGGCGGGGGGCTTAACAGAATCTGGAAGCCCCCTTTAACAAGGGGGCCCCAGATCCCGGCCCCCCCCCCCCCCACGTGAATGAGTCGCTCGCTGACAGCTCTTAAATAGGTAAGGGACGGGGCCAGCCGGGGACATCAAGCATGTGATCCTACCCCATGTGACATCATTGATCTCACATGGGGCGGGGTCACTCGGATGATGTCCCCGGCTGGCCCCGCCCCTTACCTATTTAAGAGCTTTCAGCAAGCGACTCACCGCATAAGGCTAGTAAGCCTCGTCGAGTGCGGAACGGGTTTTCTTTTTTTTCTTTTTTCCGGTCGCCGGCACGTGACACCGTGATTGACGTTGGATCTACTTCGGGGGGCATTGTTTTAATAAAGGACTTGTGAAAGATCTTGTACTGTGTTTTTTTTACACAACACTTTGTTTTTTTGTGAATGAGTAGCGGGACCATGTACCGCAGACTCATTCACGTAGGGGGGGGCCGGGATCTGAGGGCCCCCTTGTGAAAGGGGGCTTCCAGATTCTGATAAGCCCCCCGCCTGCAGACCCCCACAACCACCGGCCAGGGTTGTGGGGAAGAGGCCCTTGTCCCCATCAACATGGGGACAAGGTGCTTTGGGGGAGCCCCCCCTGCCCCAAAGCACCCCCCCATGTTGAGGGCATGTGGCCTGGTATGGTTCAGGAGGGGGGGGGGCGCTCGCTCGTCCCCCCTTTCCAGACCTGCAGGGCTGCATCCTCGGATAAGGGTCTGGTATGGATATTGGGGGGTACTCCACGCTGTTTTTTTTATTTTGGCGTGGAGTTCTCCCTTAATATCCATACCAGACCTGAAGGGCTTGGTATGGATGAGAGGGGGGACCCACACTGTTTTTTTGTTTTTTTTATTGCGGACCTTTATTTTTACATTCAGCTGTCAAAATAAATATTATCTAGAGTTCTAGACCTTCGAAATAAGTAAAATCAGTACAGAAATAATTATAAAGGATAAGAAACAAAAATAGAATCACTAGAACTAAGGAAATCATATTAGAATACATAAAGATATGCCTAGTGCTGTTTGTTAAACACAGTAGACGTGACCGAGTGTCAGCTGTCAGAGGAATCCACACAGAGATTTACTATTGAGCAGTGGCTAAAAAGCAAGCACCCACAGAGGACGGCTAAAATGTGTTCTGCACATGCGCATTTGTATCAACCAAATAAGCTGCACGAGCGTCTAGTTTTTCACTGTGTCGATTTGCTTAAAAAAAAACTTTTTTTTTTTTTTTTAATTTAAATATTTATTAAATTTTTCATATTAATACAAAAACCCAAAAAGGGAACCGACTCACATATAAATAGACATTTATAACATTTCTACATTTCCCCTTCTAAAAAAATCTTTTCTTTCCCATCCCCCCCCAGCCCTTCCCACCCCTCCTCCCCCTCTGCAGACTCTAACCCGTTCTAATCTATCGAGGCTTATTAATTTTTAGCTAACATCCTAGTTCATAATTTCCTATATTTCTCTTTCAATCCTGCTTTTTCCCACTTTTCCCATCTCATATAATAAACTCCCATCCTATCTGCCTGCATATGGTATGATCTTTCCATTCTGCTTATCTGGTTTACTCTACTAATCCAGTCTTCCTCCTTCGGTACCTCAGTTTTCTGCCAAAACTTGGGTATCAACCCTTTCGCCGCATTTAAGAAGTACCAGACGCCTGAGTTTTTGTATTTATTTACAGATATCTCCACATTATGTAGGAGGCACGTCGTTGGGTCTAATCCTATGTCAATTTCAGTTATTTCTTCAATCAGTTTGACTATTACCTTCCAAAAAGCCTGGATTTTTGGACATTCCCACCATATGTGAAACACCGTGCCTATCTCTCCACATCCTCTCCAACACATTTTTGAATTTTCCCCATTCATCTTGTGCTCTACACTCGGTGTAATGTGCCATCGTGTCACACACTTATAATTAATCTCAACCTCTCTCATACTAACATTCTCGTGTATTAATCTAAACATCTTTCTCTGTTTGTCCTCGTCAAACCCAACTTCCATACTCTGGTTTCTCTTCAGATCGAATAAATCTTTCGCCTTTTACTAAAAAAAAACTTTTTAACACATTTTTATTTTTTTTTTAAATGGCAGATATTGTTTAAAGTGAAGTCCTGATATTTGGCAAAGCAAATTTCAAAGTGAACATGTCTCTGCAGTGATTTTTCATGGTGTTAGACATACCTCTTACCAAGTCTGCTTTGTGAGTCTGATTCCTGGCGTATGTCTCGTTAGTAAATTCGATTGGGCGTCTACTTGTTGACGCTGCTCAATAGTAAATCTCTTAGCGGGGTAAAAGTAGAAGGTCGCTCATAAAATTTAGACGTTCGCCCACGGAAATGCGCCCAGGCACAATAGTAAATCAGGGTCTATAGGTCAAGACATTCAGAGTGGTCAGTTTACTAGCCATAAGCACAATATATGAGAAAGAGCATACTCAGATTGGTAGCTATATTAAATTCTCCATTTAGCCAAGTGAAACACAGGGTAAATATAATAAAACAAAAAAAAAGGAACTCCGCCTCTACAGACACAGGGATGGAAGCCAGCAGAAACCATAAAAAAAGAAATATAAAAAGAAAACGAAAAAAACGTATAGCACAAACAAAAAAAAGGCGGGTTGTCTAAAAAGGTGGCCTCCGTGGGAAGGAGAAGAAGAACCACTCCCCGGGGGGCCACGCTAACTGCAGAAACGCAGAGTACAAGTCCTCCACCAGAGGCCGGCCTAGGATATGGGAGGTGACTGAGGACACTCACCCTTAGTGATCCCCCTTCACGGATGGACTTATTGCATAGGTGGCAACCTATCACAGTAGCACGCTTGAATTCACTGATCTCCTGAGAGCGACCCATCCTTTCACAAATGTTTGTAGAAGCAGTCTGCATGCCTAGGTGCTTGATTTTATACACCTGTGGCCATGGAGGTGATTAGAACACCTTTTGGCAATATAGTGTACCTCTGACCAAAATATCATCAAAATTTAACTAGTTGCCGACCGCAGATAGCCGAATGACGGCTAAACTGCGGCCGGCCAGTTCTGAGTGGACGTCATATGACGTCCCCCCAGAACACGCTCTCCTGCGCGCCCCAAGGGGCGCGCACCCGGCGATCTCCATGATCGATGTGTCCTACGGACACAGCTGATCACGTGATGTGGTAAAAGGCCGATCATAGCGGCCTTTTACCACGTGATCAGCGGTGTCCAATGACACGCTGATCAGAGGGAAATGCAAGTGCCGGTTCTCGGCTGCACTTTCCTCACGCTGTCAGATCGTGAGGAAAGTACTGCCGAGAACCGGCAGTTGTCAGAGTGGGGATTGGCACCGATCATCAGGGCACTGTGCCCAGCAGTGCGCCCACTAGCTCCGCCCACCTGTGCCCAGCAGATCACCCACCTGTGCCCAGCAGTGCACCCGCCTGTGCCCAGCAGTGCACCCACCTGTGCCACTCTGCAGTGTCACACACCTGTGCCCAGAAGTGCCACCTACCTGTGCCCAGCAGTGCCACCCACCTGTGCCCACCCACCTGTGCCCACCAGTGCCACCCACCTGTGCCCACCCACCAGTGCTGCCCACCAGTGCCACCCACCAGTGCAGCCCAGCAGTGCTGCCAGTCAGTGCCACAAGTCAGTGCCCAGGGGTTGTGCCAGTCAGTGCCGCCAGTCAGTGCCCAGCAGTGATGCCAGTCAGTGCCGTCTATCAGTACCCATCATCAGTGTCACCTATCAGTGCAGCTTATCAGTGCTGCATATTAGTGCCGCCTATCCGTGACACCTCATTAGTGCTGTCTATCAATGCCGCCTATCCGTGCCACCTCATTAGTACTGCCTATCAGTGCCCTTTAGTGCTGCCTAACAGTGCCCATCAGTACCGCCTATCAGTGCCCATCAGTGCTGCCTCATCAACGTACATCAGTGAAGGAGAAAAAATACCTGTTTGAAAAATTTTATAATAGAAACAAAGAAACTTTTTTTTTTTCAAATTTTTTGCAATTTTTTTATTTATAGCGCAAAAAGTAAAGCGCCCAGCGGCGATTAAATACCACCAAAAGAAGGCTCTATTTGTGAGAAAAAAATGATCAAAATTTCATATGGGTACAATGTTGCATGACCGCGCAATTGTCAATGAAAGTGCGGCAGCGCTGAAAGCTGAAAATTGGCCTGGTAAATAAGGGGGTATAAGTGCCTGGTAGGCAAGTGGTTAAGGATGCCATAGCTATCCTTATTGATGATGTATGCCCCTGCCTCCTCCAAAGTTTCCAGTAAGGTGTCCCTGAAATTGCCAACTCCTAATTTCCCAGTTCACTCTCTTGTGGAACCTGTCCTATAAGAGGACTGGCCTCTCATGAAAAATATTTTTATGCCTCCAGAACTGCTTTGCACAGCAATATCCTATTGGTGAAAATTTTCTGCAAAAATGGATATTCCTCATAGTAGATCCTGCCATCTTTTATATCAACAAGACCTTCATAGCCCCTGTAGAGGATAATCCTATGTTTAAGGATCCAGTGGAGTCTAGGGCCCCACTTTTCCTTGTCTGCGCTTGCTTCTATGGCAGTCTATGGCCAGACTATTGATTTGTGGACTAAGCACATGGCCTGGGGTCCGTGTTCCATCGGATACGTCAGTCTATACCCAGACCTGTTATCTTTGCCTTATACTATTGCATGAATGGCTTCACAGATAAGATTTACCAAATCCCCAGTATGAGTCTTCTCTCCTTTCACATACACGCAGTCCTTTGACTTGGCGCTTGCCCTGGTGTTAGACTTGATCCGTGCTTAAGGGATTCGTACTGTGGGGTACCTGGATGATCTCCCGCTGACAGATCAGCCCCCCCCTTTTCCTGTCAGCTAGTAACGCTTTTGCTTGAGCTGGAGTCCTAGATGCCATGTTGGTACAGAGGACATCTTCCCATCACCATCCTAGAGTTGAGGGTGACTTAGTTATCCCCTCAATTGTAAGGGCACTCAATGAGAATCTAATCAGATAATGCTACCTGCCAAGCTCAGCTAAGGCGGTGAGTCCATACAGCTGATGTGTGTTCATTCAGTAATATGGGCTGCCTGTACGTATCTTAGTGCTAGGACAAAAAAGTAAACAAAGGACTCCAGGATTCCAGTTATTTATGGTGTGATTTGATTCTTGGTTATGGAGATTTTGTGAGGCCTGATTGAGGGAATATTAATTGTGATGTGGTGATGGTATACATTATATGTATATACATTTTTTGTTGCTTCACTGAAAATGTATATAACTTTGTTCTTTTTGGCTTTGTGGCAACAGGCAACGTGGGTTTCATACTTTTGTACTGAGACCACATTGTGGGGAAGCAGGACCTATTCACCACCTTGTATCTGGATTTATGCTGTCACAGAACATCTCACATGGACTTCTACTCCGCAAGGTAATATTTTCAGCATAGCTTTTAGATGGAAAAATGAAAGGGCTGCACGCTTGCTGTACATTTTATTCATCTCTTTCATGGAAATTTTTAAAACCATTTATCATTATCCTTCCACATCACAATTATATTCCACTTTGTGTAGGTCTATCACATAAAATCCCAATAAAATGCATTTACGTTTTTGGTTGTAACATGACAAAATGTGTCAAAATTCAAGGGGTATGAATACTTTTTCAAGGCACTGTATTGTACATTTTATCAAATAGAAATCATGTAAGCTACATAGTTAGTCTGGCTGAAAAAAGACAAATGTCCATCCTGTTCAACCATAGAAAAAAAAAGTTATAATCCTATACCCACACTTGATCCAGAGGAAGGCAAAAACCCAGCAAAGCATGATCCAATTTGCTCCTGCAGAGGAAAAAATTCTTTCCTGATCCCCCGTAAGGCAATCGGATATTCCCTGGATTAACTTTACCTATAAATGTTAGTATCCAGTTATATTCTGTGTATCCAAGAAAGAATCCAGGCCTTTTTTAAAGCAATCCACTGAGCTGGCCAGAACCAACTCTTGAGGGAGTCTGTTCCACATTTTTACAGCTCTTACTGTAAAGAAACTTTACCTTATTTGAAGATTACCGTATTTTCCGCTCCATAGGACGCACCTGACCATAAGACGCACCTAGGTTTTAGAGGTGGAAAACAGGGAAAAAAATACTCTGAACCAATGGACTGCAGACATAGTACAGGAAATGACCAGAGACTGCGGATGTATTACAGGAGATGACCAGAGACTGCAGACATAGTACAGGAGATGACCAGAGACTGCAGACATAGTACAGGAGATGACCAGAAACTGCAAACCTTTGGGGAGCGGGGGGGCAGGTACCCGAACCTGAGAGGTACACGCTCCCACTTCCTCTGCGGTCATCTCCCTCCCCGTAGTCTTCTGGGACACGTGACAGGTCCCGGAAGACTACGGGGCCATTCACGAAGCGCAGCACTTCTCGCGCATTCGCAGTGGGCACCCGGCTGTGAAGCCGCAAGCTGTCACAGCCGGATGCCCACACTAAAGATGATGAGGTGATGAGGACACCACTGGACCGAGGAACAGGTAGGACCGAGGAGCAGGTTCTGCTCCACAGAAGAGCCGAGCGGCCGGCCCGGTATTCTAACATGGCGGCGACGGGGGGAATACCGGGTCGGCTGCTCCATATTTGCTCCATAAGACGCACAGACATTTCCCCCCATTTTTTGGGATGAAAAGGTTTTATGGAGAGAAAAATACAGTAAATGTATTTTCCTCCAGACGTAAAGAGTGCCACCTTGTCCTCTGTGATGACCTCAAGGTGAATAACTCTACACCGAGTTCACTATATGACCCACTGATGTATTTATACATGTTGATCATATCCCTCTTTAACCTCCCTAGCGGTCTGATTATGTCAATATTTCTGTGCTCAAAGGTACATTTTTTTTGCATGGAAATATGTCGTTTTTTTTCTTGTAGGCCTGTAATTTTTAGGAATAACTCAATGAAATCTGTCCAAACAAGTAAACATCCCGGATATAATAAAATTTGAAACACGAAATGATAAATTATAATATAATAAATAATCATAAAAAATAATAATATAATAATAATAAATTTAATTCAATAACATAATCAAACCAAAAACACTGAAATTTGAATTAGAGCACTAAGTTCGCACATCACTGAGCTTAGTTGCAAAATCGTTTTCAGTGTCTGATGCCGAATTTCCCCACAAATCATTATCACTCAATTCTGTAAGTGGTTATAATTAACTATCGCTGTTCTCTAGCTGGTCTAAAACCGCTTTTGACCTAAAGGGACGCTTTTTGGAAGCCATGGACGTTTCTCAGTTTCAAGGCAGAAAGAACAGTAAAAATGCAGGCAGGGCACAGGACAAAGCACTAGGGACAAAATGTATGTGAAATGGTTTGATACAGCAATGTTATACTATGTGATTTTAGAGTATTTAGTGAATGTCACTTTTTAACATTTTTAAATTTCCCGCCGGTTCCCTCCCCCGTACGTCCCGACGCTCGCAGGGAACGGAACCCGGAACACAGATGCTGGCATCGGCCGGAGGAGATGGACGGGAACGCTGCAGGGGGGACATCGCGGGAGCGCAGGTCAAGGTAACTGCAAGAGGGAATCCCTGAGCAGTGCTGCAAGGTATTCCTGAGTGTAGCTCGGGGTTACCACTTGTGGTACTGAAAGTTAACCCCAAGATACACTAGGGTATACCGCCAGGGAGGTTAATCTCCTCTTCTCAAAAGAGAATGAACTCAGTTCCTCTAATCTTTCCTCATAGCTGAGCTCCTCCATGCCTCCTATAAGGTTCTCTGCACTTTCTCCAGTTCTCCAAAGTTCTTTTTGTGAATTGGTGCCCAAAACTGAACTGCATATTCCAGATGAGGTCTTACTAATGATTTGTACAAGGTTAAAATGATATCTCTCTCTTTGGAGTCTACACCTCTTTTTATACAAGAGAGAATTTTGCTCGGTTTAGAAACCACAGCTTGGCATTGCATGCCATTATTAAGCTTATGATCTACCAGAACTCCCAGATCCTTATCCACCGTTGATTCCCCCAGTTGTACTCCCCCTAGTATGTATGGTGCATGCATATTCTTAGCCCCCAAGTGCATAACCTTACATTTATCAACATTAAACCTCATTTGCCACATAGTTGCCCAATTAAACAGTGCATTGAGGTTGGCTTGTAAGTTGGAGACATCCTGTAAGGACGTTATTCCACTGCACAGCTTGGTGTCATCTGCAAAGACTGAAACTGTATTTTTAATCCCAGACCCTATATTGTTTATAAATATATTAAAATGTAAGGATCCCAACACTGAACCTTGGGGTCCACAACTAACAACCCTAGACCATTCAGAGTATGAATCATTAACCACTACTCTCTGAATATGATCTTTTAGCCAGTTTTCTATCCATTTACATACAGATTTTTCCAGACCTGTAGACTTTACCTTACACATTAGCCATGTGTGGGGAACTGTGTCAAACTCTTTTGCAAAATCCAAGTATACCACGTCCACCGCCACCCCTCTGTCCAAGGTTTTGCTTACCTCCTCACAAAAAGAAATCAGATTTGTTTGACAACTTCTGTCTTTCATGAATCCATGCTGTCTGTTAATTAAAATATTTTTTTTCCAGCAAGAACTCATCTACTGTATGTGGTATTTTTTTAAATGCTCCAGTATCTTCCCAGCTTTAGATGTTAAACTAACAGTTCTATAATTACTTGGTAAAGTTTTTGACCCCTTTATTAATATTGGCACCACATTGACCTTATGCCAATCCAGTGGTACTATGCCAATTATTAAAGAGTCCCTAAAAATGAGTACCAATGGCTTTGAAATTACATAGTTCAATTCTTTAAGGACCCGTGCATGTATGCCATCTGGTCCAGGTGCTTTATTCACCTTTATCCTGTCTAAATATTTCTGGATCATATCAATTGTGAGCCAATGTGGATCATCTGGGGCTGTGTCAATACCATGCCCATTATGGACAAGAGCTCCCCATGCTCCTTTGTATACACAGAGCTGAAGAAGTTATTTAGTAAATTTGCCTTCTCTTTGTCCCCAGTCACCCACTCTAGATTATTTTGTCAAGGGCCTACATGCTCGGACCTGACCTTTTTACTATTAATATATTTGAAGTATTTTTGGGGGTTGGTCCTGCTATCTTTTGCAATCGTTCGTTTTAAATTTTTGCAGCCTCAATTTCCTTTTTACATATTCTATATATTTTACTTATTTGGTCTATTTATAAATGTTTGTAGACAACATTCACACGACTTTCAGACAAGATTAACCCATCCAATGGAATACAATTAAATACAATTAAAAAAATGTATGAATGTCTTTTGAAATAACTTAGAAATGAACTCCAACATATTGAGTCTATTAACTTATTGCCTTAGCTTTGGGGGACTGCAAATCTTTAAAAAAATTGTTTCATTTGCCCAAATCCTGACAATCTTCTCAATTTTTATGCAGACCGATTGGTCGTATTATAATGTAAATAGGGCTAAAGAAATCTCTTGCAACTCAGATTTTCAGCTTTGGGTTGATTTACTAAAGCAAATAAGATGATCTCACACGGGAATTTTCCCCAGGGCGTAGTGAATGTGAGTGTATTCTTTGCATGTGATTGTGTATTCTTTGCAATTACATGCAGTGAAAATTTTAAAAAAAACAGGATGTTTGCTTGCACAATATTGGATGATGGAGTTTCGCCCCATTCACTAAGCTCGGGGGAAAATTCTTTATAACTCCTCATAACGTGTTATTTTTAGAAATGTAGAGATTTAAAGGCTATCTCATTCTTTAGCAACATATTATATGCTACCAGGGCTGCCAACAAGGGGGTAACACCGGGTCCTCCAATCTGGGGACATGTACATTGATCATCAGGGCACTGATGATCAGTGTGCCCTGATGATCAGTGTGGCCCCAGAAGTGCCACCTGTCAGTGCTCATCAGTGCCACGTGCTAGTGCCCATCAGTGCCACGTGCCAGTGCCCATCAGTACCACATCAATGCCACATATCAGTGCATACCAGTGCACATCAATGCCACATATCAGTGCCCATCTGAGCAGCCTTTCAATGTCACCCATCAGTGCCAGTCAGTGCCACCTATCAATGCCAATCAGTGCCACCTATCAGTGCTGCCAATCAGTGCCACCTATCAGTGCCAGTCAGTGTCGCTTATCAGTGCACATCAGTGCCAGTCAGTGCCGCCTATCAGTGCCAGTCAGTGCTGCCTATCAGCGCCAGTCAGTGCCACCTAACAATGCCAGTCAGTGCCGCCTATCAGTGCCAGTCAGTGCTGCCTATCAGTGCCATATATCAGTGTAATTTATCAGTGCTGCCTTTCAGTGCCCATCAGTGATGCCTGTCAATGCCCATCAGTGCAACCTACCAGTGCCTCCTCATCAGTGCCCATCAGTGCCACCTATCAGTGTTCATCAGTGCAAGCCTATCAGTGCCCATCACTGCAGCCTCATTAGCGCACATCAGTGAAGGAGAAAAATCACTTATTTACAAAATTGTATAAAAACTAAGAAAAACTTTTTTTTCAAAATTTTCTGTGGTTTTCGGTTTGTTTAAGAAAAAATAAAAATCCCAGAGGTGATTAAATACCACCAAAAGAAAGCTCTATCTGTCTCACAAAAATGATAAAAATTTCATATGGGTACACTGTTGCATGACTGCACAATTGTCATTCAAAGTGTGACAATGCTGAAAGCTGGAAATTGGCCCAGAGAGGAAAGGGGTATAAGTGCCCTGTAGGCTAGTGGTTAAGGTAAATGTGAGTTCTTTGTTACAGTAATTACATGAAAGTAATAACTTTAAACACTTCAAAAGTGAAATACTTCACATGATTTTCTGAAATTTTATGTTGCTACAGTGATGGATTTTGGGTTATTAAAGTGATAAAAAAAGTTATAAACTTTTTTTTTACCTAATGCATTTACTTGCATTGAGGTTAAAAAACGTTTTATATTTCTCTGTTCTCCCACTTCCCTGTATGAAGGGGAAGAGAGGGGAGAAGAGATCCAGCACTGTGCACAGCTGGATCTCTTCTCTCCTCTCTTTCTCTTTCCACAGGACTCGGACAGCATTCTGTCATTCAAATGCAGTGAGGAGAAAATAGGGGGGGCTAAGACTCACTGTGTGAGTCTATGAAGCACAACTCCACAGCTGGGGAGTTAGCAGACTCCATGTGCCTCCATAGCATATGGCTTGCTATGGGGACACACTAAGAAGAGGAGTAGCCAAGATTGAAAAGAGGACAATTGGGGCCGTTCTGTGGAATACCACTGCACACAGCAGGTAAGTTAACCATGTTTGTTATTTCAATTTAAAAAAATAGCCTTTAATAACTCTTTAAGAGCCCAGTTTAGGCCATCAAAATGATTTTCTAGTAAAGCCGTGAAACTGAATAGTAATGCGCCAATGGGTTGTTCAATTAAAGACAGATTCTCTTTTTTTACAATTGCACAATTGATTTACATCCTAAATAGAACTAGTAAGGGCCCCTTTGCCAACTTATCACAAACACTTTGCAAGCTGGTTGCTTGTTACTTATCAGAAAGTAATAGGCAGTTTTGAAAGGGACTCAAGTTAGGCTGGCCATATATGAATCAGTTGTTTTCAAAACAATTCAGTGGATTCCCTCATCCACATAAGTGAGGTAGGTGGAAGAATACTTCCCAGTCCTCCGGCTGGCTGATCAAAGGAAAATGTTCCTCCAAACTGGCTTGAGAAAAGTTGATCATTAGATTGACTTCTCTGTAATGGGAATGGTCATGAATGGCTTGAAATGCAGCCGGTCCCTGCTGAACCTGCTGAATATCCATCTACGGACAGCTTTAAGCTAGTAAAAGATTCAGAGGACACTTTAGCAGTTCAATTTAGAGAGGGTTAAGGGAAAAATATGTACATTTTATAAAATAGAAATGTTATAGTTATATAATTTTTTCGGGACTCTTTAATGACTGGCATAGTACCACTGGATTGGTGTAAGGCCAATGTGGTGCCAATATTTAATAAGGGGTCAAAATCTTTACCAAGTAATTTTAGACCTGTTAGTTTAACTTCTATAGTTGGGAAGATACTGGAGAGTTTAATAAAAGACCACATAGAGGAATTCTTACTGGAAAAAAATATTTTAAGCAACAGACAGCATGGATTCATGAAAGACAGAAGTTGTCAAACAAATCTGATTTCTTTTTATGAAAAGGTGAACAAAACCTTGGACAGAGGGGTGGCAGTGGACGTGGTATACTTGGATTTTGCAAAACCGCTTGACACAGTTCCACACACACAGCTAATGTGTAAGGTAAAGTCTACATGCTTGGAAAAATCCGTATGTAAATGGATAGAAAACTGGCTAAAAGATCATATTCAGAGAGTAGTGGTTAATGATTTATATTCTGAATGGTCTAGGGCAGCAATGGGCAAAGTACGGCCCACGGGCCGTATACGGCCCGGCGGACCATTTAATCCGGCCCGCGGAGCGTGATACTGTCAGGATGGCTGTCAGGATGTGTGTAGGCGGGGCAGCGTGACGAACGTGAGGGGAGCTAGGCTCCTCTCAGAGTCCGCCCTGAAGACCGGAACGGCGCGGGAACACGGCGAGAGGAACGCGCGGAGCAAAGGTAAGTAAATTGACACAGGGGGGACTTGGCTTACTACTTGGGGGGGAATAGTACTATGGGGGATGAAATACTATATGAGGGATGAATTAATATGGGAATGAATTACTATAGGGGGGATGAATTACTATGGGGGATGAATTACTATATGGGGGATGAATTACTATGGGGGATGAATTACTATGGGGGATGAATTACTATATGGGGGATGAATTACTATGGGGGATGAATTACTATATGGGGGATGAATTACTATGGGGGATGAATTACTATGGGGGATGAATTACTATGGGGGATGAATTACTATATGGGGGATGAATTACTATGGGGGATGAATTACTATGGGGGATGAATTACTATATCTACTCTTGGTCCGGCCCCCGGGTCCAATATATGAACCCATTGCGGCCCTCAAGTCAAAAGGTTTGCCCACCCCTGGTCTAGGGTCATCAGTGGTGTACCCCAAGGATCAGTGTTGGGACCCTTACTTTTTAATATATTTATAAACGATATAGGGTCTGGGATTAAAAATACCATTTCAGTCTTTGCAGATGACACCAAGCTGTGCAGTGGAATAACGTACATACAGGATGTCTTCAACTTACAAGCCAACCTCAATGCACTGTTTAATTGGGCAACTATGTGGCAAATGAGATTTAATGTTGATAAATGTAAGGTTATGCACTTGGGAGCTAAGAATATGCATGCATCATACATACTAGGGGGGGTACAACTGGGGGAATCAATGGTGGAGAAGGATCTGGGAGTTCTGGTAGATCACAAGCTTAATAATGGCATGCAATGCCAAGCTGCGGTTTCTAAAGCATGCAAAACCCTCTCTTATATTAAAAGAGGTATAGACCCCAGAGAGAGAGAGATATCATATTACCCCTGTACAAATCATTAGTAAGACCTCATCTGGAACCTGAGGTCATCACAGAGGACAAGGGGGCACTCTTTACGTCTGGAGGAAAAAGAAATGTAATCTCCAAACACTGAAAGGTTTTTTCACAGTGAGAGCTGTGAAAATGTGGAACAGACTCCCTCAAGAGTTGGTTCTGGCCAGCTCAGTGGATTGCTTCAAAAATGGCCTGGATTCCTTTTTAGATACATAGAATATAACTGGATACTAACATTTATAGGTAAAGTTGATCCAGGGAATATCCGATTGCCTCTCAGGGGATCAGGAAGGAATTTTTTCCCCAGCAGGAGCAAATTGGATCATGCTTTGCTGTGTTTTATTTGCCTACCTCTGGATTAACTGTGGGTATAGGATTATAACCTTTTTTATGGTGGAACTGGATGTAACTATAGTTAACTAAAAAATATAATTAAATTAAAATATTAAAAAATTTCCTTTTTTCCATGGTCAAAGATACACTTTTTCATACATTAATCAATTGGGAAACAATCAAAGGGATATTTCCACAGATAAAAGTTAGAATTACAATTTCACCTGGTTATAAATAAACTCCACAGAGAAAACTGAGGGCTGATTGCACATAAAAAGAAAGAATGATTGCCATTACAATTGCATAGATTTTGGCTTTAAATTTACAGTTTCTCTTAAGCTTCTCTCCTCTTCATTTGTTTGCCTTTAGTTAAGCACATTTGATTCTTCTATGTCTTTTGCTGCAGGCTCCAGTTTTGCAATATTTATACTACCTGGCACAGATTGGCATCGCTATGTCTCCTTTAAGCAATAACAGTCTGTTTCTGAGCTATCACAGGAATCCTCTCCCTGATTTCTTGTCACGTGGCCTTATGGTATCACTGTCCACAGATGACCCTCTGCAATTTCATTTCACAAAGGTATTGTCATGCACAACATTTATATCTTTTACACAATACACTACTCATGTCTGTGTGGTTTTCATGAGGTTTAACCCAGGGTTTTTTTTCATTGGCAGTACATTCATTTTAGCTGTCAGCAAGGGGTTCAGTTTTATGATCACAGGCAATACAAATCTCATGTGTAACTGAGTCCTCAGTGAATGACTTCTCATATTTATTTCTATGTTACAGGAGCCTTTGATGGAAGAATACAGCATTGCAACCCAAGTATGGAAACTGAGCTCATGTGATATGTGTGAGCTGGCAAGAAACAGTGTTTTAATGAGTGGATTTCCTCACAAGGTGACACAATTATGCATTGGATTATTTGCTTTTGTGATTATTAAAAGAAATGTAATGCCAGATTTTTTCATGGGAAAACTTTCAGAAACAGGTGTTACAGATCAATTTAAAGCTGTACTATAGATATATGAAAGCTGTGTTAAAAATGTTAATTCCCTTGCTGTCATGCTCATCCAGTAACTTAAAAAGACGCTATTGCTTTGCACATGCAGGGTAAAGTCAGTGTCTCTGCAAAGGGTATCCTAATCCCCTCATACTCACTTATCTGTGCTCCCTCAAAGCTCTTTTTTCTTCTGCAGCTGTCAGTAATACTCAGCACTTCCAGGTAGGGGTACATGTGTCCTACATCCTTGTGACAGTGCTAATCAATAGGTACTGTCACATGATTAGGGAATGACATCACCACAAGGTGCTGTGAAAGAATATTTTTAGTGCCCATTCACATATATGCGGATTGGATGTGGTTTGAACCACATCCAATTCGCATGACATGCGAAATAACATTGCTTCCTATGGTGCCTGTTCACATATGTCTGGTGCATTGGTGGTGAAGATTCAGTGTGGTTTAAAAAAGAATCCTGTACGATTTCTGAGCAGTGCGGTTCGGTTCAGGTGCGGATTACAGTCTAATGACTTCTATGGGAGCCGTTTCTAAACCTGACATGTGTGAACAGGATAAAATCCTGAGCTGATCCTGTCTTGAACCTGATGTAAACCTGACCTGAACCGCTGAACAACTACTTTGTCAATTAGCTGTAAAACCTGAGCTTCAATCCGCACCGCACATGTGTGAATCAGCACTTAAGTACATGGGAAGTCGGGGGATGTTCTTTGCAGAGACACTGTCACTTTTTCCTGCATCGGCAGGTTGACAGTGTATCTACAAAGCATATCTAAACCCAAGAGCAAAAATTTAATATATTGTAGCTTATCAGTCCTTACCTTTGGTGGCTGCAATAGATATGTTTTAGGCTTCATTCTTTAATTTTCAGCTGTTGATCCTGCCAATAACACACTTTCTTGCCTAGGGTAACAACGGTCATTCCCTCTACCATATCTATGAAGGAGCAGTGTTGTTACAACTGAACTGCACTACAGAACACCTCCCCCTCTTCTCTTCTTCACAGCATGGGAAGAGGTGTTCTGTATACTGATAACAGTCAGCAAAAGCAGAGAGTGCAGGAAGTTAACTCACAAGCTTTCTGGCAGGGTCAACAGGTATTTTTTTCCATTTATTGAACAAATATAACAAAATGCTGTTGATGGTATTGTTAACAGACCAAAAAGGAGTAAATACGTGAAATTTGGTGTTTACGTACAGTTTGAATACTATATGAGTCACTGACTTGTAACAACCATACAGATGACAAGCCTTGGGTTTACTCTGCATATGTGTGATCTTCTTGGTCAACTGGCTTGAGAATAATAGGGTTGATTTACTAAAGACAAATATGCTGTGCGTTTTGCACGTGCAGTTGCACTCTGCAAGGGCATTTGCTCCAGAGGTTAGTAAATGCGGTAAAGCTTTACTTTGCAAAGAATACCCGGTCACATGCTAGGAAAATAAAAAGCAGCATTTTTGCTTGCACATGATTGGATGATGGAAGTCAGCAGAGCTTCCCCTTATTTACTAAGCTCTGGAGCAAATGCTCTTGCAGAGTGCAACTGCGTCTATTTGTCTTTAGTAAATCAACCCCAATGAGTCATGCATGTGCAGTTCTAGTCCTGTAGGAGTCTGTTGCACAGCTTAGGTTACATTCACCTGGGTGGCTGGGATGGATAGTTTGTTGCATTTAGAGGTAAGTGCTGCCTCTGGATGCTGACTCTGTCTGTGCTGTGCATACTGGTCTATTTGCTGTGGGCCAGTTTGTGTGTGGCCAGAAATGGCATTGAAAGACCGTTCCTGGATGCAGACTGTCTGCATCCAGGGTTGGTCTGAGGCTCTATTCACATGTAACTGCTCAGATGAGCATGCAGAGTTTAGCTCTGATTCTTATGAGTGGTAACCCCCAGTTGCCCAAGTGAATGTGTCTTTTATCATATTCAGCCTAGATTGCACTGGAAAACATTCTGTCATAACAGTGTCATAGGCTGGCTATGTTTGCAGTTAATCATCCAGTAAAACAATTGAGAGTAAACAAGTTATACTTTAATGTATATCATATAAAGCAGGGGTCTTGAATTAAAATTTATGGAAGTCCGGTCAGCAAAATTTCCTTCCAGCAGAGGTGCGAATCTCATTAACGATATAACATATCACAGTCCCCCGGTACATTATGATCTTTAGCGTAACTTTCACACTGTAGTCCCCACTACATCACAGTCCCCTCTTTAAAGAAGTCCGACAGTGTCCTTTTTTCCCCTTCACATCACTGCCCCCCTCTACATCACAGTACCCTTTAACACAACACAGCGCCCCTAACACAACACAGAAACCCTTAACATACCACACAGCACCCCTAACAACACAGTGCCCTTTAACACAACACAGTGCCCATGAAACAACATTGCCCCTAACACAACACAGTGCCCTTAGCATAACACAGCACCTCTAACATAACACATAGTTACATAGTTAGTCTGGCTGAAAAAAGACAAAAGTCCATCTAGTTCAACCATTAAAAAAAAAAAAAAGTTATAATCCTACACCCGCAGTTGATCCAGAGGAAGACAAGAAAAAAAACAGTAAAGCATACTCCAATTTGCTCCTGCAAGTGAAATAATTCCTTCCTGATCCCCCGAGAGGCAATCGGATATTCCCTGGATCAACTTTACCTATAAATGTTAGTATCCAGTTTTGTTCAATAAGATGCACCTGACCATAAGATGCAGGTTAGGTTTCAGAGGTGGAAAACAAGAAAAAAAAAATATTCTGAACCAATGGACTGCAGACATAGTACAGGAAATGAACAGAGACTGCGGATGTACTACAGGTGATGACCAGAGTCTGCAAACCTTTCCATGTTTGGAGATTAAATTTCTTTTCCTCCAGACGTAAAGAGTGCCCCCTTGCCCTCTGTGATGACCTCAGGGTGAATAGTTCAACACCGAGTTCACTATATGAACCACTGATGTATTTATACATGTTGATCATATCCCCCATTAATCTCCTCTTCTCAAGAGAGAATAAATTCAGTTCCTCTAATCTTTTCTCATAGCTGAGCTCCTCCATGCCTCTTATCAGTTTGGTTGCCCTTCTCTGCACTTTCTCCAGTTCCCCAATGTTCTTTTTGTGAATTGGTGCCCAAAACTGAACTGCATATTCCAGATGAGGTATTACTAATGATTTGTACAGGGGTAGTATGATATCTCTCTCTCTGGAGTCTATACCTCTTTTAATACAAGAGAGGATTTTGCTCAGTTTAGAATCACAGTTTGGCATTATTAAGCTTGTGATCTACCAGAACCCCCTTCTCCACCATTGATTCCTCCAGTTGTACCCCTCCTAGTATGTATGATGCATGCATATTTTTAGCCCCCAAGTGCATAACCTTACATTTATCAACATTAAACCTCATTTGTCACATAATTGCCCAATTAAACAGTGCATTGAAGTCGGCTTGTATGTTGGAGACATCCTGTAAGGACGTTACTCCACTGCACAGCTTGGTGTCATCTGCAAAGACTGAAATGAAAACAAAGCACTCCTAACACAATACAGCACCCCTAACATAACACAGCACCCTAAAACACACAGCACACCTAACACAACACAGTGCCTCTAACATAACACAGCACCCCTAAAACACACAGCACACCTAACACAACACAGTGCCCCTAACAACACAGCGCCCTTTAACACAACACAGAGCTCCCTTTAATGCAAGCCTTCCCCTGGTACCTTAGGCAGGGCACAGACATTAATCCTTCTGGGGTGTCCTGTCTAGGGCCTCTGGCCCGCCACCGTTGTCCTCATGGACAAGGTGTGGGGGACAGGAGCTGCCTAGGTTGTTGTGTTGGCAGGTGGGCAATTGCCTGGCTTGCTGGTGTGGGGGCTCCTGCTTTCTGTATCGAGCTGCAGAGAACAGAGGTCTCATTGTTGACTGGCTGGGTGGTTGCCGGCTCCTGCCCCTCGGTCCCGATATTCAGCTTCTCACACCCTGCCCACTGAGGGACAGTCCTGTCCAGACCAAGGCCGTGCCGCTGCTGCTGTTGGGTGTCCTCTTCCGCCGGTGTGTGGGGGACTGCGGGTCGGAACTGGGGGGCGGGAGGTGGTGATTGCCTGGCTTGTTGGTGTGTGGGGACTTCCGCTCTCTGTGGCTCGAGGCGGGGGGCGGGAGTCCCCTTTGTTGACATGGTGACTTGGGCAGCTCCTGCCCCTCAGTCCTGATCTGCAGCTCCTCACACCCCGCCCGCTGTGGGGATGGTGTCAGTGGCTGGGCGGGGGGGCCCGAGGGAGGGCATCCGGTGGTGATGGTGGTGTGGCTGTGGTCCGGACGGGACTGTCCCTCGGTTCGGTTCTGGACCGCGGTCGACCATTTAGTGACCACTGATATACAGAGTAGTGCTTGCCAACAGGCCATCTATAACTAGTTATAGCCAAACTGTAGCCCTCCATCTGCAAACGTTAAACAGTAAGCTTCTGTAAGTAATCTACAACTCAGTCTTGTTCTAGATCAGGGGTGGGCAACTGTGGCCCTCCAGCTGTTGTAGAACTACAAGTCCCATGAGGCATTGCAAAACTGACAGTTACAAGCATGACTCCCAAAGGCAGAGGCATGATGGGGCTTGTAGTTCACCAACAACTGGAGGGCCACAGTTGCCCCCCCTGTTCTAGATATTCCACTTTACACATCGCCAATGAACTTGTAACATGAATTTTTAGCATCAGATTAAAAGGTCAGCCAACTGAATATAGTATTTCAGTTGTGGATGCACTGATATCTTACAGTACATCTGTTGGTGATTACTACTCAAAATTGTAGCCCTCTGATTTTAAATCATATTTGTCCATCTGCAGTAAGGGAAGTTTTATATCTTTTTTACATTCTCCAGAAAACATGTAAGTTGAGTAATAGTTATTCATAACTGCAGTGGCAAAACTTGGGATCTCATCTTCAGAATCCCTTAGATATATGAGAACCTAGTGGCTAATTCTGCTATTCAGCATGCACCCAAACATAATGTCGGTTTTGTGTGAATTCTTAGCATGTCATTTACTGTGAAGGACTTCTGTTTATTTGAACCTTTTTTATGTGACAGGTCAAAAGTTACTGGCTGGGCCCCAATTATGTTCGTGAAGGTCCAGAGGGGAATGATATCAGAAGAACCAACGTACCTGATATTCGAGTTGGATATCGCTACGAGACTCTTTGTGAAGAACTTGCACTAATTACGCAGGCTCTGCAGAGTGAGGAACTGGAGACTATTCCAGAAGAAATGCTGTGTATGGGAGCCGGACTAGAAAGTAACACCAAAGGAGATGTCTGTAGTATGGGAGAAGAGAAGAATTAACCCTGAATGAACCAATAACTCTAAAGGGGGGAGGGGAGAAGCCCGGGATGTGGATGACCGCATGCAAGGGGTTCATCATTTGAACAAATGAAGCATTGATAATAAAGATAATTAAGGGAAGAGAGGAGACCAAGTGAATGAGAAGTGTAGTAGAGGAGCAAATGACGCTCTGAGTATGAAGGAAGATATGAGAAAAGAAATGATACAAGAAAGAAAGTTATACCAAAAAACAGTGCAAAGACATGGGGTATACAATACTGAGAAACACACACTCACAAAAAAAAATAAGGCTAGCTAAAAAGAAGAAATTGTTAATATTGTTCAGAAAACAATTTTAAAATGGGAGCATGGTTTAACAATTGTAGATGCTAAGGACCAGAATGACTGATTTCATAATGGTAGGAAATAGTAAGTGCAAAACATAGGTAAAATCAGCCTTTATTTAAAATTAAAAAAGAAAATAAATGTGACAACCTGGGCTAAGGAAAAGCCTATGTAATAATTGAAACAATAGCGTAGGAAGGATCTTAAAGTAGGGCCTGGCATTAGATTTAGTTTATCCTACTAATGCATGCATTATAAATATTGTGTAAGGACTCATTCACACTGTAATGTGAACCATGACCCATGTTATAACATGCGTTAACTCAACATATGGTAGTGGCACTGTAGTTTTGTGTTGTAATGCAAAGTTAAAGCTGAACTTGAGGCATGACCTACTTTGCATACTTACATTGGGCCAGATTGGTTCAATGTGAATATGCATATGTGATCAGCTTCTGTGAAAGCTGTAAATCCCTTTAAAAGCCTGAGCTACTACAGTGAAGACCACGGTCCTTTGCCCATTTGATGCCGTTTTTTATAATAGCCACAGGGGATCACTCACTTAGTGTGGCGCTATTCAGAGGACGCTTTTAATTTTTCTTAATGAATGCAAAATGTTCTCTGATTCGACAAGGTGGAGTGAAGAGGTATTGACGCCACAATCTTCACCTTGTCCAATTAGAGAGCGCATTATGCTTATTTTTTTTCTGAATGGTGGTTGTACTGAGCGAATGACACCCTGTGGTTACTATAAAGATAGGCAACTGCTTGGCATAGCACCCAGAAGCTCAGGCTACTACAGTGATTTACAGGTTCCACAGATAGGCATACTTATTGTGCCAAGCAGGTCCAATGTAAGCATGCAGAATAGATCGTCCCTGGAGTTCAGCTTTAATTGCACCCTGATGCACATATACTGTGCGTTGCAACATACTGTACCTGTGTTATAGTACACAGCACACACAGAAACTGCAGAGGACTGACTAATTCTGAGCATTGATTGTCCATTTATTATGAGTAGGCTGCTTAAGACCATGCACACTATCGCATGAAAATGTGTGCATTTGGTTTGACTGGGCCCTTAGTGTAGCACAGGTATTTTTTACCTCTTATAATACTTCTGGGATTATGCCTTTATCTGTTTTTCCCTTCAGGAGAAAAGCAGCACCTTGATTCAGATATAATCCAGGCTCATTTCCTAACTGCTATTATTTATCCTTATGGTAGAATTAAAATTGTATAAACATAACCTCTCTTATTTCATATGATCATTTGTTCTGATAGCCAACCTGTGCCAGGAACCTTTTTTGGGACTAAATGGTAATGTAACGTGTTCCCCTATAACACTGAGGAGACAGACAATATCAGTTGAGTAGATAATTTGCTTCATAATATTTCTTAGATCTTCTTAGTATTAATTTCTGACTGTCTTCATTAAGACAGCGTTTTAAAATTTCTATTGTTCTTGACTCATTTCTCGTTTTTACATCTGCATAATATTTTAAAATGTCACTTTCTATTCAAATCAAGAATGCTTCCCATACTAAAATGTACACAAAATCATATCCCCATAACTCAAGGTTTTGCCATATTCAGTGGCTTCATCAGGAGTGAAAATGTTAATCAACATGAACAGTGAGCAGGATATCTGTGCACACCATAGTGAGCAGTGGCAAAGAAAATAGCCGCCTAGTCTCACCCCATCACCCCATTTATATATCTTTCTTTAATAGTAAATTCATGCTAGCCACTCCTTTTATTTAACAGGTATTTCATTTTGTAATTCACATAATGGGAGAGATACACTAGTGGAAATAATACTGGAATGGTGAAGAGCGTGGCCAGCAATGGAAGTGCGCAGATGCTGAGACAGCAAGCTCTGTGTTCTGAAAGCTGAAAAAATACTTTAACCAGCTTGGTACTCACAATATGCCCCCACCAAAGTACTTCCAAGCATGATCCAGTACCAGGGAAGATAAAGTTACAGTAAGGTTAGTGCTATTTCAGTCCCTTTATTTCCAAATTCGGGCTTTCAACCACATCAGAGATGGTGTCTACCTGACATGCTTGCACGCCACACAGAATAGTCACTCTGCACAAGCGGGCATATCTGCTACAGGGGATCACCTTCTTCTCCTTATTACTACTCAATGAGAGCTGTGGGTAGAATTGTCAAGCGGGTGGGAATCTTGTTTCCCTGGAAAGTAAGGTGGACCTAGAGGCTTTGGCTTTGCATATCTATGTTGAAGAATGAGGTGGAGGAGCTCCACTAGGATGTCCACCATATAAACAGGTCACTGCATTAGAAAAGACCTTTTCAGCCCTAAAGGAATGTATCAAGTCCCTGGAGACTGCATGTGAATCTTACACCCACCATCTGCAATCCCTGCATCTATGCAGTCAAGATGGCGAAAATAGGGGTCACTGCAATAAAGTAAGGATAAGGGGTTTCCCTGAAGCCACAAATGGTTCTGACCTCAAAGCTGCTATCAAGGCTAACGAAACATGCTCCTGCCAATACCCATGAACTACTGCAGAACTTTCTTAGATATAGCCTGTGCAGGGTCCACTGCTTCACTATAAAGGAGGATGTTCTATGCAAGGCCCTTTTCAAAGGCCAATACAACTTAGACAGAGCTAGCATTCAAGTGTTGCCTGATCTTTCTAAATGTATCCTGCAGAAAGGAGGAACCTATGACTTCTACTGGACCACATTAATTCCACTGAGACAGCCTACAAATGCAGTCAGTCTTTTCACCTTACTGCAAAGAAAGATGGCCAGAATTTCTTCTTGCACAGCACCCAACCTATTCCACTTTCCAGACACCAGAGAACTCTCTGTTCCAAACTCGCTTGAGATACCCTCAGATCCCCTGGACCAACTTTCTCAACCTGCAGACCTCAATGCCACCATAGATCCCAGTGCTATTTTCCCAGATGGGAAAATACCTGTCCGGGACCCAAAACTTCTGAGGATTAAAACTTGTCTTGATCAGAGTGGACCCTTTCTCTGCCTACTAACCTTTTCACCTACACAGGCCATTACTGTTGAATACTATGGGATTATGTGGAACCTATGAAGAGCCTATCCCCAGTGGACTGAACAACCTGTCAGTTTGGCTTCTTTGGCTCCCTTCTTCCCAATAAAGACACTCAATGGCCTCATTTTGAATCCCTGGACACTCCTGCAACCATATGATGTACATCTACTTGCAACTGCCCTGGTTTATTTCTCACTCATGTGCCTTCTTCCTCCTAAATGATGCTTTTCATGTACATGTACAGAACTGTAGGCATAAGTTGCCTATCTCTTGAGCTATTGGGACTGGTCCTACAGGCCTTGCACTCCTGCACCATGGACTTCTCCCCTTTCTACAGAATTACTGGACAAGATCTCTCCTCCAGCAGACCTGGTATTAACAGACCTGCCTCTTTTGCTCAACATTCTGCCAGTAGTTGTAGTACTCTACCTCTCTCCAGGGTTAGACCATACTAAACTAGACTTCTCAGTCTGGTATCCAACTCCATAATAATTATGTTGTTATACTTTGCTGCAGTTTGGTAGAGAGCCTTATGCTCAACCACGCACACGCTACTTCCACCACTTAGGCCATTCTCTACCCTCTCATCAAGGACTAAAGGGAGCAGTAAAGCATTTCTTTCTAGAGGGTAACCCCCCTGTCCTAACCCTTCCTCGGTTTAGTTCCAACTTTAGACCTCCCTTCTTTTATTTCCCCTTCTTCTGGGTGCATTTTTCCTGGTCCCAGGTTGACACATCCCATCGCTCCTCGACTCTCTCCCATTCCAAGTTACACAAAATGAAATGTCTTCTCCAGCCACATCAACCTTGTGATGTAAGGAGAATGCAACAGGTCTCAACTAGGAACTATACTTTCTACTCCCACATTCATAAAATGTACACACAAATTGGTATTTCTCTTTCTAAAATACAGAGACCTTGCCTCATTTTTACCTGCTGGTGGGAAAAACTAGTTTCTTAACAAAAGACTAGTCGATCGTCAGAGTTCAAGTTCTTAGAGGACTTGAACTGTACTTTGACATCAACTCTAGACCTGATACTGACCCTATTGTCTTTTGGGCTACTCAAAAAACAATTGTACAGAGTATCTTAATAAAACGGTTCTAGGATTAAGAAAGTAAAAATGAGCCACAGAAACAATCTAAAAAATATTGGAATTTGCACATAAACAAGGTCAAACTCATTTAGGCTAGAGACTTCCTTAAATAAATCTGCCTCAGGAAAGAGAAAACAACTTTAATAAAATCGACACACCATCTACGAGTAAGAACATTCTAGCCAACACCTTGCGCAAACAACAAAGACGTACCTATATACCCCATATAGACATGGAAAATGGAGATTTCACATGCCTAAAGACATTTCCAATGAATTCAAACACTTTTATGAAGCCTTATGTAACCTACCAGTTACAGAAATGGCTTTCATTCTTATCTTTAAACCCCTCCAGTGTAAAATTATTGCTAACCCTTGAAATTCAGGGGGTCCAGTTAGAAGGCCCTGCCAATTCATTACCCAATCTCATGCATGAACTTCAAATAATGGGAACTTAACTTTCTCCTGGTTGGCGGATGTAAAATTCTAAAAATGAATATCCTGCACCTCCTCCAGACTCTACCGATAGAGATTCCAACATCCTTCCTTACAGAAGTGAGATCAGTATTTCTGTGATAGTAGTCCCAAAAGTGCAAGTTTGGAATATAGGTTGGCTATCAAAAGGCCAAATGTATAAGTGTCTGATATGAGAGATATTTTAAGGTATACATAATAGAGGTTATTTTTTTAAGGAAGTCTGGATATTGACACAATAAACAAGTGTTAAGTAGAATTATCCAGGGCCAGCATCTACTTCCTGGTATGAGATAACACAGTCATGTAAATCTTTGTGCCTGTGCTGTTCCTGGCTGTGATCACAAATGTCTGACACAGATCAGCCTCCTGCTCTGTTTTCCCTAACTTGCAGCAGACTGAGGACATCTCATCCTAGGCATAGTCACTTGATTTCAACTCAAGAACTACTTTTTAATGATGAAATGTACAGCTTTTTTGTTCTTTTTTTTTTTGTGTGATAAATGTACGTAATTTATTCTGACAGACCTGTAGCGTTACCAAGTGGTACATTATACAAACATTTCATATCATATAATTTAATAACTGCTGTTTTGCAGATAATAAAACGTATCTAGGAGATGCATAGAGCTTTACCTTATCTAGGCAAGGCAAGATTAAGCAGACCTTCATATACACCTGTTCTGCAACATCTCTAACATTGAAAGGGTTTACCACCTGAGGGAAATAAGAATAATATACACAGTAGTTTGTTGTATGATTTTTATGTATGTCCATTCTGCCATTTTCACATAAAATATATTGCAGCATGTAAGTAGTTTTTGACACTAAAGAACACTGTTTATACATACCAAGAGGTGCTCAGATGTTCTTTGCAGTGCATGGATAATGCTTGCTTTGCTAAACACATATCCTGTTTGTTTGCATCAGGCTTATTGTTACTAAGCATGTTTTCTTTACAAACTGTCTAAATAATTGAGGTTAACTGTGTTAAAAAACAGATGAAATGTGATTGGCTTAAATAAGTAACACCTTCATTTTTATTTCTTGGAGCTTTTAGTATAGTATCCATATTAAAATAAAGTGGTACTCAGGTTAACTTAAAGTACATGCATAGGCACTGAGCAATGTTGCTCTTACTTGCTTATGCTGCCCAATCGGTCACCTGTACCCCAGTAAATAATCTCTACTTTAGGCTAGGGGAGAAATCATGTCACTTCCCCTTCCTCGGTGGCTAATTCGCAGTTGTTGGTAAAATATAGACAAATACATCTTATCTGAAACAATCAGAAAATTCTACATTTGTGCGTGCAGACAAATTTACAAAAAGTAAGGCTACATTCACACGGATGTCTACAATTTAGAGTCTAGCTGCGTTTAGAAGACGTTACTAAAAGCAGCTGGACTTACACATTGCAAAGTAATCATTTTATTCATACATAATGATTAGCAACATTTAGTTGCAGATAATTTAGCTGCTTTTAGGAAAAGTGCTGCGTCCAGTGTCAACTATCTGCAGCTTTGCGTTTAGCCGCAGATAGCTGCATTGCATTTAGCAGCAGGAAATGATACACTTCCGCTTTACTTTCTGAATTGTTGGTATTCTCCTCTTGTTGGTATTCATTCTTTGCAGACATGGTCTAATAATAGTTAGTTATTAAGCTGCCAAAGATGGACACTGACATTCTGGGAAAGTTGTATAATGTATCAGGATAGGTTCTCATTTCATCATACATCAGGACAAAACATCCCCTAGTTAGATGCTGGGATGTTAGGAGATGTGCCCATCTTCGCTTCATTTGTCTCTCTCTCTTCCTCTCCATCTACCTTAGGGCCAGTTGACACGTGGTGTGGGACAAGCGTGTTCCTTGCATGTTTCCCACACCAACGGTGACCGCACTGCCCTTGCAATGTGAATGCAGATGCCAATTACTTTTTAACCGCACCCCAAACACAGATCACAACGTAGTGCATTTACAGGCACCAAATCGCATGGTACTGTAGTGCCATGCAGTTTGGTGTGGTGCTTTTTTAACAGTAGTGCTGTGCACATGAACCGGCCTTATATAATCTTTTCCTCACACACAGGCACACAATGGTAAGCACTAGCTTAGCTATGCACTCCATTTCAATGGCAAAGGTCTATCTCCTTGCTCAGAAAAGCAGGTGTCTGGAATATATTTCCCCCAAGAAATGGATATTGAGATAAATACATCTGAAAAGGCTGACATAACTAAATGCAACTAAACCCATTTACACACTGCAACTATCTGCAAGAAATACACATAAACAAAAACACCTGCACTCTATTAACACCCTCTATACTAAATAGTTGCTGTAATACACACACTTATGTGTTAAACCAAATATCACCCAAAACATATAGTGCTTATATATTTATATAGAGTGCAAACAACCATTATACAAGTGTATATTCTAATATATAAACTTGTGACTCCTAAAATATATAAAGTGCTACTTACCGTATTTTTCGCTCCATAAGACGCACCTGACCATAAGACGCACCTAGGTTTTAGAGGAGGAAAACGGGAAAAAAATATTCTGAACCAATGGACTGCAGACATAGTACAGGAGATAAAAGCGAAAACGATTTCTCCTGCGCTCCGGGACCCAGGCCGGTGGTGAGTAGGTGGAATTAAGTAGAATTAGAATTAAAAACTCCAGAGAAGCAACCACCGGAGTATCCAAGGTCGTGCAGCTCCAAACCAAGACTGGGGAAGCCCGAACAAACTGCGAAGTGAAACAACAAGAAGCGCACCAACCTTGTGCATTACCTCAATAATCAAAATTTATTAAATGAAGGAAAGGTACTCACAAACAGCGAATAAAAACAGGCATGTAAGTCCACCCAGGGACTTCAAAGGTAAGAGGCCAGCGCGAATCCCATCATGGGTGTAGGTACTCAGTCCAGCTGACGCATTTCGAAGGTCATGCCTGAGCTCTGAGGAAGAAGGCATGACCTTCGAAACGCGTCAGAAGGACTGAGTACCTACACCCATGATGGGATTCGCGCTGGCCTCTTACCTTTGAAGTCCCTGGGTGGACTTACATGCCTGTTTTTATTCGCTGTTTGTGAGTACCTTTCCTTCATTTAATAAATTTTGGTTATTGAGGTAATGCACAAGGTTGGTGCGCTTCTTGTTGTTTCACTTCGCAGATAGTACAGGAGATGACCAGAGACTGCGGACACAGTACAGGAGATGACCAAGAGACTGTGGACACGGTACAGGAGATGACCAGAGACTGCGGACACAGTACAGGAGATGACCAGAGACTGCGGACACAGTACAGGAGATGACCGGAGACTGCGGACATAGTACAGGAGATGACCGGAGACTGCGGACACAGTACAGGAGATGACCAGAGACTGCGGACACAGTACAGGAGATGACCAGAGACTGCGGACACAGTACAGGAGATGACCAGAGACTGCGGACACAGTACAGGAGTACTGGGAGAGAAGACTGCACAGCGCTGGACCAAGGAACAGGTAAGGATCTGCTACAGAGGAGAGCCGAGCGGCTGGCCTGGTATTCTGACACGGCGGTGGCGGGAATACTGGACCGGCCACTCCATATTCACTTCATAAGACGCACAGACATTTTCCCCCATTTTTTTGGGGGAAAAAAGTGCGCCTTATGGAGCGAAAAATACGATGTATCCTTCAAATCAATGCATTTGTCCATATAGTGCAACAGTTCCTTCAAAACGTGCAATGGTATATAACTCCTCTTCCTCCACTTCACCTCCTTGTGCCACCACCATAATAGAGAACTCAAGTGACAGTCATGAGCTTCTAAGTTAAGAATTGGTCTATATGCGCTTGTTTGTATATATAGGATCCCCTCTCTTGCCCAAGGAATTGGGAAGGTTGGGGCAGCTACACAGGCCTGGGAAACCAAGAGAGGGTCTTGGTTCAGGAGGTCGAGAAAGTTAGAGGCTTGCGTGTCCAGGGAGGCTGGAGGAAGTCTGGAAGTCTCGTGAACAAACACAAGGGGGGCTGGAGAATCCTGTTTGAGGCCAGGAGTGAAGCAAGATATATGATATTCTTGCCGAAGTTATAAGTGAGGAGCATAGTGGAGGGACCCATTGGAGAGGGGATCCTATATATACAAACAAGCGCCTATAGACCAACTCCTAATTGAGAAGATCACGGCTGTCTGGTGAGTTCTGTGTTATGGTGGTGGCAAACGGAGGTGAAGTGGAGCACAAAGAACAGACACTGGAAGTGATTGCATGAAGCACTTTATTTTCACGGAGGAGGAGTTATATACCATTACTGTTGCACAATATAGACAAATGCATTGATTTAAAGGATATATGTTTATATATTAAAATATACACTTGTATAATGGTTGTTTGCACTTTATAGAATTATGTAAGTGCTGTATGTTTTGGGTAATATCTGCAGGAAATATTTAAACTTTTTCAAGCGCAGATTACCGGTGTTAATCTGCTGTCAGATACGCAAGTCCGTGTGAATGTAAATGTCTTATTTTGATTACAATTACAGTTGATTTTGCAACTGTCAAACGCAGATATTTACTTTTTATTACATTGCATTAAAAATATTTAAATGCACACTACTATAAAGTGCTTATTTGCACAACGCAGATCTTCAGAAGTACCCATATGTTAAAGTGGAGTTAAATCCATCAGTTTTACTGTGTCCCAAAAGAGTTATGCAAGTCATAGATGAGTCAAAATCCAAAAGTTCTGTTGAGCGAACAACAAAAATAGCTCATACGATTGTGCCATCAATTGTTTTGTTTTTTATACACATCTGTCAGGTTGGATCAGGCACTTTCGATTGCAGCACAGAAATCGCATGTCGCAGCTGGCACACTAATAATGCGAAAAACAAACGATTCTAAATTTTGGTTTGGTTTCCATATTGTCTAAGGCCTGCTTTACACTCAGGGCATGCCGAGAATGATAACTGTCATATTTGCCTGTGTTCTTAACTGAACTGTCAAGCCATCAAAGGGCTGGTATCATAACTGATCAAAATGTGCAGAGCCACAGAAACTTCAGATCAAATGGAAACCAAGATGGCAGCTTTCTTGGCTATAACAAATAGGCGGGTTTAGTTCTGTGACAATATTTCCAAAATGATATCCGGGGACACTCTATTGACCATGCCCACTTTAAACACACCCACAAGATTAGTCCACCTTTTCAATCAATAATATTATTTAAAAAGTATAAACAATATGTAAATGTTAACAATATTCTTAAAGCTACTCTCCCTGGATTTACAGCTAAAAAGTGAAAACAGTGTGAAAAATGTAAACATCACTAGGATAATGAAAGAAGGATAGAATCCACAAACAAGTTCTGTGGCACACATAGCGTGCTTCGGCAAGCAGTGGGAGATGAGGAGATGTTTAAACAAAACCTGTGCCTAGTTGCTGTGAATACTGCACACTGCTTCCTTATATCCATAAAATACCACTAACAGTGATAACAGAAAAAATGTTCCGGCTTCAGTGTGAGGAAAACATGTCACTGGAAGGAAAAAATGCAAATACCCCTGTGCCAGTGTCAGTGGGAGGAAAACATGCTTTTGCATTGGTGTCAGAGGGATTAAATAACAAGCAGTACACAGGGTGCAGTTGATGGTGGGAACAGGCAGTAAAGAGGGGTCAGTTGATGGTGGGAATAGGCAGTACAGATGGGGCAGTTGATGGTTGGAACAGGCAGTACAGAGGGGTCAGTTGATGGTGGGAATAGGCAGTACAGAGGGGTCAGTTGATGGTGGGAATAGGCAGTACAGATGGGGAAGTTGATAGTAGGAACAGGTAGTACAGAGGGGGAAGTTGATGGTGGAAACAGGCAGTACAGAGGGGGTAGTTGATGGTGGGAACAGGTAATACAGAGGGGATAGTTGATGGTTGGAACAGGCAGTACAGAGCCGGCAGTTGATGGTGAAAACAGGCAGTACAGAGGGAAGCAGTACAGAAGGGATGGTTGATGGTAGGGACAGGAAGAATCAGTACACACAGGTGTCCACTCACATACATGCAGTGGGGCAGTTGATAGTAAGCTCAGATAGTAAAGAGGGGACATTTGATAATGGGCGCAGGTAGTACACACATACCCACATGATGGAGCAGTTGATAGAGGGCTCAGGCAGTACAGACAGACTAGTAGAGCCTTCTCACACACACACACCCAATGTCGCCATAGCTACTCCGTTAGTTACATGTGGAGGATATATTGACAGTGGGAGATAAATATTGAGTCAATCCCCAGTGCTCACATAAAATGTGCACACCTTATCAAAATAATTCAATCTGCACCACCAATAATACAAAGTGATTTGTATAAAACATAAAATAATATGTTAGTGAGAAATAAACAATCTTAAATATAATTGGTAAACATCTGCCAGCTAGTATGAATACAAAGTCCATGTACAATACGTGCTGTAAATGTGTGACAAAGTCCACAAGAAATACAGTTCAAAATGCAATCAGTGCTGTAATTCACTGGAACTTGGTCCGTGAACCTTTCAAACACAATTTGTGTGCCCTATAGGAGACTCACGCACTGGATATCACAACTGCATGTGTGTGTTGTTGTTCTTGATGTTGATGTTGTTCTAGGCTTCCTTCTAGTCCAAAATTATTTTTACTCCATAAATTTATAAACCCATGCATGAAATACCGTAAGTCAAGTAAACTCACATTTGTTGGTGCTATACACAGCAGTACTCTAACCTGCTTTTATATACCCTGCTCGATGGTCCACCGAAAGCTGGTCTACTTTTTCCCCAGGTTCATTTGGTCTGGAACCAGGGCTAAAGTTTATAGTTATGAATGCAACCAATCACAAGTTTCCCCACTCTCCTCTTCCAAGCTATGCTGTTCAGTCAAGCAGCGGGGAAGAGAGGGATCCAGCATCAAACCTTAATGGAGCCCCCAGCCAGGGTTACAAGCAGGGACATTTTTTCCAGCCTCCTTCAAGCAGGGACTATCCCCAAAACTGGACTTAATCACCTACCATACTTACAATCTAATTCTGGCTGTGAAAAGATTGGGTTGCCTAAGACCACCATAGAGGCCTATTGTCCAAAATATGTGACCATCCAAGCTGACTGCCATACCTGAAATATATGGGTGGCCCAGGCAGGTGATGTCTGTATTTATTGTCATCGGGAAAGTGGAAGTGGTTTTATGAGACCTGGTGCAGAGCTATTGAAGCTCTTTAAAATGTAAAGACGGCCAAGCATGAATCAAAATTCAACCGATTTAGCAGGGATCAGGCAAATTTCAAACCATGTATGGGCTAGGTGGTTCTATTGATGGACTGGCAGAATACAAAAGCTCAGAGTGAAGGATTCGATGTTGATGGGGAAGCGGCTCATTTTTTCATTCAACTCGCTGATTTAACAAAAAAAAATTAATCAATTATTGGCTGCCTAAGAATCAATATTTTCCGTTTAAGAAAACTGCAAAATAGTATAAAATGGACCCAAAGAATGATACTTTAATGCCCATTCATAACAGGTGCATTAAACTGCCGATCAACTAGATTAATGCAGGCTGAATGCAAGGACCTTGAGAGAACATGTGTTCTCTATGTGTCCTGTTCAATTCATACAAGGTAAACGTTGCATAAAAATGCAGCATGTCTGAATTTTTATGCAATGCACAAGAGTTTTGTTGTTGTGCATAAAGTTGAATGAACTCTTTCTTTGTGAACTTTCAATTAAAAGAGGAGTATGGGTTCCAAAATAAGCAAACATACATACTCACTTGGATGGCTGTCCGACCGGCTCTACACCAAGAACTCAGCGATCAAAAACCACTGGCTGCTCTGTTCTTGGTCTTCAGTGAGCTGTCATTGGCTGTCAATCACCAGCTCTCTGCTCTGCCCCTCCAGCGCTTGCTGGAGCACTGGGATGTTCGGGAGGTGGGAGCAGCTGCTTCAAGCTTTCAGCGCCCTCTAAAACAGTGTTTTTCAACCTTTTTTGTGCAAAGGCACACTTTTTTCATGAAAAAAATCACGAGGCACACCACCATTAGAAAATCTTAAAAAAATTTATTGAAAAACTTTTTGACTTGAGGGCCGCAATGGGTTCATATATTGGACCTGGGGGCCGGACCAAGAGTAGATGAATGATGTGTATGTGTCATCCATAGTAAGTATAGTAATATTCCCCCATAGTAAGCATAGTAATTAATCCCCCATATAGTAATTCATCCCCCATAGTAATTCATCCCCCATATAGTAATTCATCCCCCATAGTAATTCATCCCCCATATAGTAATTCATCCCCCATAGTAATTCATCCCCCATAGTAATTAATCCCCCATATAGTAATTCTTCCCCCATAGTAATTCATCCCCCATAGTAATTAATCCCCCATATAGTAATTCTTCCCCCATAGTAATTAATCCCCCATATAGTAATTCATCCCCCATAGTAATTCATCCCCCATATAGTAATTCATCCCCCATAGTAATTCACCCCCCATATAGTAATTCATCCCCCCTATAGTAATTCATCCCCCATATAGTAATTCATCCCCCATATAGTAATTCATCCCCCATAGTAGTTCATCCCCCTATAGTAATTAATCCCCCATATAGTAATTCATCCCCCATAGTAATTAATCCCCCATATAGTAATTCATCCCCCATAGTAATTCATCCCCCCTATAGTAATTCATCCCCCATAGTAATTCATCCCCCATATAGTAATTCATCCCCCATAGTAATTCATCCCCCATATTAATTCATCCCCCATATAGTAATTCATCCCCCATAGTAATTCATCCCCCATAGTAATTAATCCCCCATATAGTAATTCTTCCCCCATAGTAATTCATCCCCCATAGTAATTAATCCCCCATATAGTAATTCTTCCCCCATAGTAATTAATCCCCCATATAGTAATTCATCCCCCATAGTAATTCATCCCCCATATAGTAATTCATCCCCCATAGTAATTCACCCCCCATATAGTAATTCATCCCCCCTATAGTAATTCATCCCCCATATAGTAATTCATCCCCCATATAGTAATTCATCCCCCATAGTAGTTCATCCCCCTATAGTAATTAATCCCCCATATAGTAATTCATCCCCCATAGTAATTAATCCCCCATATAGTAATTCATCCCCCATAGTAATTCATCCCCCCTATAGTAATTCATCCCCCATAGTAATTCATCCCCCATATAGTAATTCATCCCCCATAGTAATTCATCCCCCATATTAATTCATCCCCCATATTAAGCCCCCAAGCCCCCCCTGTGTCAATTCACTTACCTTTGCTCCGCGCGTTCCTCTCGCCATTCCGGTGTAGCATGAAAATCTCCTCCTATGAGGATCTGTCCCCCTCGACGTATCTGCGCATGTGCCAGTTTCAGGCATTAGCAGCCGATCGGCGATCTCCGACACATGCGCAGATACGTCGAGGGGGACAGATCATCCTGACAGTATCACGCTCCGCGGGCCGGATTAAAAGGTCCGGCGGGCCGTAGTTTGCCCATTGCTGTTCTAATGATTGGTCTATTTGTGAGCCGAGGCCACATGTTACGGATGAAATTGCAATTTTTCCCACGGCACACCAGACAATATCTCACGGCACACTAGTGTGCCGCGGCACAGTGGTTGAAAAACGCTGCTCTAAAAGGCTGAGCCAGCTACTGGTCAGACATCTAGGCGGATCCCAACATTACTATTGGGATACCTGCAGAACCTGGACTGGCTCTGTGACATCAGCCAACTGCTAGCTAAAGCCCGAACATGCGAGACAGAAGTGCAGCCCTGTGATCCCCAGGAGAAGTATGGCTAAAAAAAGCTTCAACCATACTTCTCCTTTAAGTTTAAAAAAAAAACACATAGGAAATATGTGATTATAGAAATATGGGGGCTGCCTTTGTTTTTAAAGGTGCTGTTTCTTTGGTGTCATTTTTTTTTTCACTCATGCCCAAACAACATAGACAAGCTTGTTCCAACTCAGTGACTTACAGTGCATCCAGAAAATATTCACAGCGCTTAACTTTTTTATTTTTAATAAATTGCAATCATTTCAAAACAAACTTCTTTTACGTTGTCATTATGGGGTATAGTTTGTAGCATGTTGAGGAAAAAAATTAATTCAATCCATTTTGGAATAAGACTAACAACAAAATGTGGCAAAAGTTAAGCACTGTGAATACTTTCTGGATGCACTGTAGCAAGGAGTGAAAAAAGCATGAGAGTATCAGCAATGAAAAATGTGTAAACATGTAAGCAGTGGCAACTGCCATATTTCTGTACTGACAGGTTCAAGGTTACAGTCATGCTTAATCTGATTTTCCTGGTAGAACAGACATTGACACCAACAAATTCATGTTAGCTATTTCAATTGTTTATTGCTGCATGCATGTAAAGTACAACATTTAATGCTAATAAATGTGAATTTTGGGGACCAAAAATGATTGAATTTATTGTTAGCTGTAAACAAGCACATACCGGAAAAATAAAAATGCTCAACTTTAAGAGAGCTAATTTTCCAAGACTGACAGCAGCCGGAGCAGCTCTCCAAGACTTAGATAAAATATATTAATAAGAAAAGAGCTTTTATTAAATGTAAAAATGAAGGAGCACTATCATCATTTAAACATTACAAAGAATATAACAGAATACTTAGAAAGGAAATCGAGGCAGCAAAAATTTTAAACGAACAATAGATTGCAAAGATAGCAGGACAAACCCCCAAAAATTCTTCAAATATACTAATAGTAAAAAGGTCAGGTCTGAGCATGTAGGACCTTTACAAAATAATCCAGAGTGGGTGACTGGGGACAAAGAGAAGGCAAATATATCTAGATTGTAAGCTCGAAAGAGCAGGGCCCTCGAACCCCTTGTGTATTGTTCTGTTACTGTATTGTAACATGTACTGTCCCCCACTGTAATGTACAGCGCTGAGCAAACCTTTTGGCGCTATATAATTACTGTATAATAATAATATAATAATATTAAATACCTTCTTCAACGCTGTGTATACAAAGAAGCATAGGGGAGCTCTTGTCCATAATGGGTATTATATTGACACAGCTCCAGATGATCCACATTGGCTCAAAATTAATATGATCCAAAAATATTTAGACAGAATAAAGGTGAATAAAGCACCTGGACCGGATGGCATACACCCACGGGTCCTTAAAGAATTGAACTCTGTCATTTCAAAGCCTTTTTTTTCTAGTTTTTAGGGACTCTATAATGACTGGCATAGTACCACTGGATTGGTGTAAGGCCAATGCAGTGCCAATATTTAAAAAAGGATCAAAATCTTTACCAAGTAATTATAGACCTGTTAGTTTAACTTCTATAGTTGGAAAGATACTGGAGAGTTTAATAAAAGACCACATAGATGAGTTTTTGCTGGAAAAAAATATTTTAAGCAACAGACAGCATGGATTCATGAAAGACAGAAGTTGTCAAACAAATCTGATTTCTTTTTATGAGGAGGTGAGCAAACCCTTGGACAGAGGGGTGATGGTGGATGTGATATACTTGGATTTTGCAAAAGCATTTGACACAGTTCCCCACACACGGCTAATGTGTAAGGTAAAGTCTACAGGCTTGGAAAGATCAATATGTAAATGGTTAGAAAACTGGCTAAAAGATCATATTCAGAGAGTAGTGGTTAATGATTCATACTCTGAATGGTCTAGGGTTGTCAGAGGTGTACCCCAGGGTTCAGTGTTGGGACCCTTACTTTTTAATATATTTATAAACAATATAGGGTCTGGGATTAAAAATCCTATTTCAGTCTTTGCAGATGACACCAAACTGTGCAGTGGAATAATGTCCTTACAGGATGTCTCCAATTTACAAGCCGACCTCAATGCACTGTTTAATTGGGCAACTTTGTGGCAAATGAGGTTTAATGTTGATAAATGTAAGGTTATGCACTTGGGGGCTAAGAATATGCATGCATCATACATACTAGGGGGGGTACAACTGGGGGAATCAATGGTGGTGAAGGATCTGGGAGTTCTGGTAGACTACAAGCTTAATAATGGCATGCAATGCCAAGCTGCGGTTTCTAAAGCGAGCAAAATCCTCTCTTGTATTAAAAGAGGTATAGACTCCAGAGAGAGAGATATCATATTACCCCTGTACAAATCATTAGTAAGACCTCATCTGGGATATGCAGTTCAGTTTTGGGCAACAATTCACAAAAAGGAACTGGAGAAAGTACAGAGAAGGGCAACTAAACTGATAAGAGGCATGGAGGAGATCAGCTATGAGGAAAGATTAGAAGAACTGAATTATTCTCTCTTGAGAATAGGAGATTAAGGGGGGATATGATCAACATGTATAAATACATCAGTGGTTCATATAGTGAACTCAGTGTAGAGCTATTCACCCTGAGGTCATCACAGAGGATAAGGGGGCACTCTTTACGCCTGGAGGAAAAGAGATTTAATCTCCAAATACGGAAAGGTTTCTTCACAGTAAGAGCTGTGAAAATGTGGAATAGACTCCCACAAGAGTTGGTTCTGGCCATCTCAGTGGATTGCTTTTAAAAAGGCCTGGATTATTTCCTAGATACACATAATATAACGAAACTAACATTTACAGGTAAAGCTGATCCAGGGAATATCCGATTGCCTCACAGGGATCAGGAAGGATTTTTTTCCCCTGAAGGAGCAAATTGGGTGGTGGTTTGCTGTTTTTTTTGCTTTCCTTTGGATCAACTGTGGGCATAGGATTATAACTTTTTTTTTTATGGTTGAACTGGATGGACTTTTGTCTTTTTTCAGCCAGAGTAACTATGTAACTAAGTAAAAGCATTAACACTGATACAAAAAAATTGAAATAACATTAAAAAAAGCAGAGTGATGTTGATATAGCAATTCATTTATGTGCATTTCTGGCAGAATCACTAATCATGCATTACTGTGTTGTATGTACAATATGCTTTGTCTTTTAACCTACACTATATTGCCAAAAGTATTGGGACACCCCTCCAAATCATTGGATTCAGGTATTCCAATCGCCTCCATGGCCACAGGTGTAAAAAATCAAGCACCTAGGCATGTAGACTGCTTCTAATTTGTAGACTGCTTCTGATTTCTAATCACTCACAGGTAAATGACTGCTGCTTGAAATATCCATGTTTGACCAGCTTCATGCTATGCATGATTTATAACTGACACTGTGCTATTGCTCTAACATTTTTAAACATGTCTATATTTTTGGTGATTCTTGATTTTCACTGCCTGTTTGTGGCTGGTCTGTTTTTTGTTTTTTTTTTATAAATTCCCCTTTCAATAAAGTGTCTCTTATTAGTTCCTAAGTGATCAATTGCCAAATGCATCCCTGATCCCTATACATTTAGATCTGCTTATTTCGAAAGTAGCAAACAGGGATTGCTCTCAGGAGCTCAGTGAATTCAAGCGTGGTACCGTGATAAGTTGCCACCTGTGCAAGTCCATCTGTGAAATTTCCTTGCTACTAAATATTCCACGGTCAACTGTTAGTGGTATTATAACAAAGTGGAAGCAACTGGGAACAACAGCAACTCAGCCACGAAGTGGTAAGCTACATAAAATGAGAGAGCAGGGTCAGCGCATGCTGAAGCACACAGTGCACAGAAGTCGCCAACTGTCTGCAGAGTCAATAGCTAAAGTCAATAGCCTCCAAAATGTGTGTGGCCTCCAGATTAGCACAACAACGGTGCATAGAGAGCCTCAAGGAATGGGCTTCCATGACCGAGGAGCTGCATCCAAGCCTTACATCACTAAGTGCAATGCAAAGCGTCGGATGCAGTAGTACACCACCAATGGACTCTAGAGCAGTGGAGACCTGTTCTCTGGAGTAACAAATCACACCTCTTTGTCTGGCAATCCCATGGACCTGTCTAGGTTTGGTGGTTGTCAGGAGAACAGTACTTGCCTGGTTGCATTGTGCCAAGTGTAAAGTTTGGTGGAGGGGGGGTTATGGTGTGGGGTTGTTTTTCAGGGGTTGGGCTTGGCCCCTTAGTTCCAGTGAAGGGAACTCTTAGGACATCAGTATACCAAGACATTTTGGATAATTTCATGCTCCCAACTTTGTGCGAACAGTTTGGGGACGGCCCCTTCCTGTTCCAACATGACAGTGCACCAGTGCACAAAGCAAGGTCCATAAGTGTCCTACTTTCTTGATGACTTCGCCGCCTGGTTACCCTTCTTTCTTTCCTCTGAGCTACCCACTATCATTCTTGGAGACTTCAACATCCCTATCAACATCAATAACCCGGCTACATCCCAACTCTTCCACATAACCTCTTCTTTTGCACTAGCACAGTGCATACAGTCCTCCACTCACTCTGACGGGAACACTCTTGACCTTGTCCTCTCTCACCTTTGCACTCCCGGCAACCTCACAAACACCCCCTTTCCTTTCTCCGATCACAACCTCATCACCTTCTCCGTTTCCTCGTCCTCAAACACCTATCCCTCCAAACAACTACCAGCAGAAACCTCCGGAACTGGAACCCTGCTCCCTTCCACTCTGCAACTGACCAACTTTACGACAGCATCCATCCCCTGTCCTGCCCTGACCTGGCCACTAGTGTCTACAACAACTCGCTTTCAGCCACTCTAGACTCGCTCGCACCCCCAACAACATGAAGCATTAGGCCCCGACCACTACAAGCGTGGTAGACCGACCACACTAGAAACCTCAAACGACATAGTCATGCGCTGGAGCGATTATGGCGTAAAACCAAATCCCAACAAGCGTTCAACCGCTATAAATCTGCCTTAACGTACACTTCCTCCCTTCACGCAGCCAAACAAGCCTACTTTATCACCCTCATTAATACCTTCTCCTCCAGTCCTTGTCGGCTCTTCTCCACTTTTAACTCTCTACTTTCTCCGCCTCCACCCAGTACCTCACTTACTGCCCACGAGATTGCTAACCACTTCAAAAACAAGACTGATGCAATTCGTAGGGACTTCACCACTGCTCAGACACCCACCCCACTCAGCACTCCTCACGCAATAACCCCCTCAACACTTTGCTCCCTTGACCTCACTACCACTGAAGAGGTCATTAAGATTTTCTCAGAAGCCCGCCTCACCACCTGCCCCCTGGACCCTCTCCCCTCACAACTCCTGCGGTCCCCCTCCTCTTCCATCCTATGCTCCCTCACTCACATCTTCAATCTTTCCCTCTCCACCGGTACCTTCCCCTCTAAAGCACGCGCACATCACTCCCGTACTTAAGAAACCCTCCCTGGACCCCACCAACCTGAACAACTTAAGACCCATCTCCGTACTGCCATTTACCTCTAAACTCCTAGAACGCTTAGTCTACAATCGCGTGAGATCCCATCTCACTGACAACAACCTTCTCGACCCTTTACAGTCCGGCTTCCGCCCCCTACACTCCACCAAAACTGCCCTACTCAAGCTCACCAATTACCTACTTACCGCCAAAACCAATGGCCACTATACTATACTCCTACTACTTGACCTCTCTGCGGCTTTTTTGACACAGTTGACCACCCTCTCCTCCTCAAAAAACTGCACTCTCTTGGCCTCAGAGACTCCGCTCTCTCCTGGTTCTCCTCCTATCTATCGCAGCGCTCCTTCAGTGTTACCTATAACGCTGCCACCTCCCCTTCACTCCCTCTCTCTGTTGGGGTCCTTCAAAGTTCTGTCCTTGGACCCCTCCTCTTCTCCATCTACACCTCCTCCCTTGGCCAATTGATAAACTCCCACGGCTTCAACTACCATCTCTGTGCTGATGACACACAAATCTATCTCTCTACCCCTCACCTCACCCTTCAGTCTCCAATCGCATCACCAGCCTACTAAGTGACATATCGGACTGGATGTCACTCCACTTCCTCAAACTCAACCTTTCCAAAACTGAGCTCCTAGTATTCTCCCCAGCCCGTGCCTCCCCCTGACTTCTCCATCAAGATCAACAACACTATCATCAGTCCCACCCCTCACGCCAGGGTACTAGGTGTAATCCTAGACTCCAATCTGTCCTTTCAGCCCCAGGTCCAATCGCTGACAAACTCATGTAGACTTCACCTCCACAACATCAAGATGCGACTGTTCCTAACCTCAGAAACCACTAAGCAACTCATTCACTCCCTTATTATATAATGCCTTGACTACTGTAACTCCCTCCTCACTGGCCTGTCTCATCGCAGGCTATCCCCACTCCAGTCCATCATGAATGCTGCTGCCAGACTCATTCACCTTACTAACCGCTCTGTATTTGCCACCCCTCTCTGCCAATCCCTCCACTGGCTTCCAATTGCCCAACGGATAAAATTCAAAACGCTAACACTGACGTATAAAGCCGTTCATAACACTGCACCTAATTACATCACCGACCTTGTGTCTAAATACCACCCAAATCGTACTCTCCGCTCTTCGCAAGACCTCCTACTCTCTAGCTCCCTTGTCTCCTCCTCCCATGCCCATCTCCAGGATTTCTCAAGGGCTTCACCCATCCTCTGGAACTCCCTACCCCAATCTATCAGGCTATCGCCTACTCTGCTCGCTTTTAGGTGCACTCTGAAAACCTATCTCTTCAGGGAAACCTACCCCGACCCCAGCTAATACTGGAATCCTCTACTCTTCCTACCACTCCATCCCCCACAGCTAATTACCTCTTGTACCACTATTCCCTCCCTCCTAGATTGTAAGCTCCAAGGAGCAGGGCTCTCTAATCCCTCTTCTATTGAACTGTATTGTCACTGTACTGTCTCCCTCCATAATGTAAAGCGCTGAGCAAACTGTCGGCGCTATGTAAGTCCTGTTTAATAATAATAATAATAATAATAATAATAATAATAATAAAGACATGGATGAGCGAGTTTGGGGTGGAGGAACTTGACTGGCCTGCACGCAGTCCTGACCTTAACCTGATAGAACACCTTTGAGATGAATTAGAGCGGAGACTATGAGCCAGGCCTTCTTGTCCGACATCAGTGTCTGATCTCACAAATGCGCTTCTGGAAGAATGGTCAAACATTCCCATAGACATCCTAAACCTTGTGGATAGCCTTCCCAGAAGAGTTGAAGCTGTTATAGCTGCAAAGGGTGGGCCAACTCAATATTGAACCCTACAGAGTAAGACTGGAATGCCTTTAAAGCACATGTGTGTGTAAAGGCAGGCATCCCAATACTTTTGGCAATATAGTGTATTTCTACCTTTATCTTATATACTCCCCAGCTGCAGTGTTTTGCTGTGAATGCTGTTATACAGTTGTGTTCAAAGTAATAGCAGTGTGTTGAAAAAAGTGAATAAAGCTCAAAATCCTTCTAATAGCTTGTATTTCCATACACATAAATGCATTTGGAACACTACACATTCTATTCCAAATCAAAACATAAAGACAAATATATCAAATTTGTGTTGTTCCTCTAAAAAAAATTGAAGAAAACTGAATATTAGACTGTTCAAAAAAATAGCAGTGTTTGTATTCTTCTTTACAAACTCAAACATTCACTATATAAACTGAAAAATGTTTGAAGATTTTGCTTTCCTTTGAATAACTTAATAAATATTTAGTTGTATAAGCACTGTTTCTGAGAACTGCTGTACATCTGTGTTGCATGGAGTCAACCAACTTCTGGCACCTGTGAACAGGTATTCCAGCCCAGGATGATTGGACTACATTCCACAGTTCTTCTCTATTACTTGGTTTTGCCTCAGAAACTGCATTTTTGATGTCACCCCACAAGTTTCTTTTTCGATTAAGATCCGGGGATTGGGCTGTCCACTCCATAATGTCAATCTTGTTGGTCTGGAACCAAGATCTTGCACGTTTACTGGTGTGTTTGGGGTCGTTGTCTTGTTGGAACACCCATTTCAAGGGCATTTCCTCTTCAGCATAAGGCAGCATGACCTCTTCAAGTATTCTGATGTATTCAAACTGATCCATGATCCCGGGTATGCGATAAATAGACCCAACACCGTAGTATGAGAAACATCCCCATATGATGCTTGCGCAACCATTCTTCACTGTCTTCACAGTGTACTGTGGCTTGAATTCAGTGTTTGGGGGTCATCTGACAAACTGTCTCCGGCCACTAGACCCAAAAAGAACAATCTTACTTTCATCAGTCCACAAAATGTTGCGCCATTTCTCTTTAGGCCAGTCAATGTGCTCTTTGGCAAATTGTAACCTCTTCAGCACGTCTTTTTTTCAACAGTGGGACTTTGCGGGGGCTTCTTGCAGATAGCTTGGCTTCACATAGGCGTCTTCTAATTGTAACAGTACTCACAGGTAACTTTAGACCTTCTTTGATCTTCCTGGAGCTGATTGTTGGCTGAGTCCTTGCCATTTTGGCTATTCTTCTATCCATTCGAATGGTAGTTTTTCGCTTTCTTCCACGTCTTTCAGATTTTGGTTACCATTTTAAAGCATTTGCGATCATTTTAGCTGAGCAGCCTATCATTTTCTGCAGTTCTTTATATGTTTTCCCCTCTCCAATCAACTTTTTAATCAAGGTACGCTGTTCTTCTGAACAATGTCTGGAACGACCCATTTTCCTCAGAATTTCAGAGAGAAATGCACTGTAACCAGCATGTACAACATTTGCTGCCTTCCTTCCTTAAATAAGGGCAATAATTGTCACCTGTTTTTCAAAGAATGAATGACCTCACTAATAGAACTCCACACTGCTAATATTTTGAACATGCCCCTTTCAATTAGTGATTCAATTACACAGAATCAGCAGCATGCATGTCATGACTGTTGGGTCTGTTAGATTTCTATTACTCTACTACACCTGCTAGTAAATTATTTGCCATGTAGAAAAAACAGTGATTGATCAGGTTAGTGATGTCTGACTGCTATTATTTTGAACACAACTGTACATGGATTCAAAAGCGGACAGGCCTATGCATTATGCTTCATGGGCATAAAGGTTTTGAAACATGCTTCAACTCAGGGACATGACTTAAAGTGTTAATAAACCTACAACAATAAAATCAGTCTGTATATGCAGTAAAGCGTGCTTGTTATACTCACTGTGGAACCTAAGGGGTTATTTTTCCACATTGTGTGAAAAGACTGTTTGATCCATTCTTCTACTGTCCCCAATCCATCTGCTGATAGCACAGAGCTCCTGGAGTCACTCTGCACATGCTCAGTTTGGTGTGTATTGCTAGAGAGTTTTCTTTTCTTTGGGAGGATGCATGTGATTGACACATGGCCATTCAGCCTTGTCCAGACAGAGGGTCAGGAGTTATGCAGCCTCATAGGACAGTGGGAGAAGAATGAAAACTCCTCCTACAAGCTTTAACCAGTGCTCAGCTGGACACTGACAGAAGTCACAAGATTGCTATGTACTGCTGATGAGAAAAGGTATTTAGCAGTTTCTATTTACTAAAATAATTGCATTTCCACATGGAAGACCAGATATAGTGAATGCAGGGTAATGGGTTTAGTAACACTTTAAATACATACCCAATCACTAAAAACTCATGTAAGCTATAAAATGTTATCCTTCTGTTTAAATTTGCTGATTCATTGAAATAATATCTGGTTAACCTGCCATGACAGTCTTTGTTCAGAATCTTCCTTTAATGTAGTGACAACACTCTGTCCCTGTATCCTAATGCTCTCCTGTGTTATCAGCCAGTCCCTGATTTAAAATAGTGTCTGCGCTGATGAACACTTTTTTTTTTTTTTAAATCAGCAAAGAACTTTAATAAAAACGTATGCAGATTCAGAGTAGTTACGAGCAGACCGCATAGAGAAGATACATAGCATACTCATCCAAATGACACCTCAAGAATATCTGTAGAGTCAAATAATACAGGTACAAGGAACGTACAGTGATTGACAAAGTATAAACAAAAGAACAAAAAAGAAATTCAACCAAGGCCACCATCCCCACAATGAATTCTCAGCCCACCAACCACTAGACCTAGCAGATTTAAGCCTAGCATATCCAGCCAGCTAAGTAGCAAGTTGGATGATTCTGTATGTTGCATTAGAATAAAGATCGAGGTTGTGGACAGCTTACACTCATTTGTATTTCCTTGGGGTTTCACTGCATGTTGGAGCTGCACATATTGAAAATATATATATGGGGAGAGGGAAAATTTAGATCAAAGCTCTTGAAAAGATACTAAAAAGCCATTAGAAAATACCTGGCAGAGATTGGTGACTCCGTATTCCTTCCATCTATTATCAAACTGCAATTTAGCTACAGTCAGGTCCATAAATATTGGGACATCGACACAATTCTAACATTTTTGGCTCTATACACCACCACAATGGATTTGAAATGAAACGAACAAGACAATGGATTTGAAATGAAACGAACAAGATGTACTTTAACTGCAGACTGTCAGCTTTAATTTGAGGGTATTTACATCCAAATCAGGTGAACGGTGTAGGAATTACAACAGTTTGCATATGTGCCTCCCACTTGTTAAGGGACCAAAAGTAATGGGACAGAATAATAATCATAAATCAAACTTTCACTTTTTAATACTTGGTTGCAAATCCTTTGCAGTCAATTACAGCCTGAAGTCTGAAATGCATAGACATCACCAGACGCTGGGTTTCATCCCTGGTGATGCTCTGCCAGGCCTCTACTGCAACTGTCTTCAGTTCCTGCTTGTTCTTGGGGCATTTTCCCTTCAGTTTTGTCTTCAGCAAGTGAAATGCATGCTCAATCGGATTCAGGTCAGGTGATTGACTTGGCCATTGCATAACATTCCACTTCTTTCCCTTAAAAAACTCTTTGGTTGCTTTTGTCGTATGCTTTGGGTCATTGTCCATCTGCACTAAGAAGCGGCGTCCAATGAGTTCTGAAGCATTTGGCTGAATATGAGCAGATAATATTGCCCGAAACACTTCAGAATTCATCCTGCTGCTTTTGTCAGCAGTCACATCATCAATAAATACAAGAGAACCAGTTCCATTGGCAGCCATACATGCCCACGCCATGACACAACCACCGCCATGCTTCACTGATGAGGTGGTATGCTTAGGATCATGAGCAGTTCCTTTCCTTCTCCATACTCTTCTCTTCCCATCACTCTGGTACAAGTTGATCTTGGTCTCATCTGTCCATAGGATGTTGTTCCAGAACTGTGAAGGCTATTTTAGATGTTGTTTGGCAAACTCTAATCTGGCCTTCCTGTTTTTGAGGCTCACCAATGGTTTACATCTTGTGGTGAACCCTCTGTATTCACTCTGGTGAAGTCTTCTCTTGATTGTTGACTTTGACACACATACACCTACCTCCTGGAGAGTGTTCTTGATCTGGCCAACTGTTGTGAAGGGTGTTTTCGTGACCAGGGAAATAATTCTTCAGTCATCCACCACAGTTGTTTTCTGTGGTCTTCCGGGTCTTTTTGTGTTGCTGAGCTCACTGGTGCGTTCCTTCTTTTTAAGAATGTTCCAAACTGTTGTTTTGGCCACACCTAATGTTTTTGCTATCTCTCTGATGGGTTTTAGTTTTTTCAGCCTAATGATGGCTTGCTTCACTGATAGTGACAGCTCTTTGGATCTCATCTTGAGAGTTGACAGCAACAGATTCCAAATGCAAATAGCACACTTGAAATGAACTCTGGACCTTTTATCTGCTCATTGTAATTGGGATAATGAGGGCATAACACACACCTGGCCATGGAACAGCTGAGAAGCCAATTGTCCCATTACTTTTGGTCCCTTAACAAGTGGGAGGCACATATGCAAACTGTTGTAATTCCTACATCATTCACCTAATTTGGATGTAAATACCCTCAAATTAAAGCTGACAGTCTGCAGTTAAAGCACATCTTGTTCGTTTCATTTCAAATCCATTGTGGTGGTGTATAGAGCCAAAAATGTTAGAATTGTGTCGATTTCCCAATATTTATGGACCTGACTGTAGTTCTTCGTATGTGTTATTTCACCATATTGGGCCATAGGAGGTAAAGTGTGTAACCCACTGGATTTGCTTGGCTGTGTTTCAAATGTTTTCCAATTTACATTTACTACTGATATCATTAGTAGGAAGTCTTGCCCTAGTCCTAGCTCTGCTATGCTCTCAGGGTATCTCCGTCCTTTGGATAGTGCAATGTCCTTTGGATAGTGTTACAGAAATTCAGATGGATCTTCAACATTCCAAAGCCATTGCTGGACCTGACTCCAACTCACTGATTGGAGTATCTGGGCCTAATCTTGATTACGGCCCTGCCCAGGATCCTCCTACCCCAGGACAAATTTCAGTTTTTTCACTCACATGCTCAGACCCTTCAGTCTCAGAGCAAGCTCTCTATTTGTGCCTGCATGAGGGTCTTTGGATCTTATGGTAGCCTTTTTCAAGGCAGTACCATACACCCAGTTTCACTCCAGGCCATTGCAACTCAACATTCTACTTTAAAGGGAAAAACAAACGTGGTCCTTAGACTGCCCCATGCATCTGACCTGCAAGTCCAGACTCTCTCTGAAGTGGTGGATTTACAACCTGGTGCTGGAGTCAGGAAAATCTTTTTACCCAAAGTTGTGGAAAGTTCTCTCCTGTTATGCTGGGAAGGAGTCCTGGATGCCCTCTTAGTGCAGGCAATTTGGTTTTCAGAGGAAGCTGACTTCCCATAAACAACTTGAAACTCAGGCCACTGGGTAAATGCAAATATAAAAGAAAAAATACTTTGTGTCATAAATGAATACATTTTAATGTAAACATATATTCAGCTGTGAGTGTACCTCAGAAAAATGCTACCTTAGCTTGTCTCAGCCTTCCAAAAACTGCTAGTGTGTGGGCTCAGGATCAGCACTTACGATCAGATAATAGTGGACGGAGATGTGATGGCACACAATCCCTCAGTTATACACACCATCCAGCTTCGGCTCAAGAATGTACACAGCTATCTGACATCTCTATGCCTGCGAGCATGTCTCCTGAGTGCAGGGGAATACACAGGTGCCAGTGGCTATGTCAGTTCTACTTACAGCACAGGATCTGTGCTAATCAGGAGTAAGCTGGTATAGCTACATAGTTAGTCTGTCTGAAAAAAGACAAAAGTCCATACAGTTCGACCAGAGAAAAAAAAAAAGTTATAATTCTATCCCCACAGTTAATCCAGAGGAAGGAAAAAAAAATCCCAGCAAAGCATGATCCAATTTGCTCCTGCAGGGAAAAAAATTCCTTCCTTATCCCCTGAGGCAATCGGATATTCCCTGGATCAATTTTACCTATAAATGTTAGTATCCAGTTATATTCTGTGTATCCAAGAAACAATCCAGGCCTTTTTTGAAGCAATCCACTGAGCTGGCCAGAACCAACTCTTGAGGGAGTCTATTCCACATTTTCACAGCTCTCACTGTGAAGAAACCTTTCTGTATTTGGAGATTAAATTTCGTAAAGAGTGCCCCCTTGTCCTCCGTGATGAGCTCAGGGTGAATAGCTCTACACCGAGTTCACTATATGAACCACTGATGTATTTATACATGTTGATCATATCACCCCTTAATCTTAGGAAGGGGTTAATGTTAAAAATCCCAGGAATCCTGCAGCCTAAAGTGGCAATGTGGACCAGGAAACATTCTCATGTAAAACACTGTAAACAGCAGTAGTGGGAGTTGATGGATTTCTAGAGAAGGGGATTGCTTCAAGATACCAAATAAACTCAAATGCTTAGTAAAGGTAAAATCTATTCAACTGTAGGATTAGATTGATTTTTGTTTTAGGTTTACAACCACTTTAACCTCTGCTCTGATTGCATAGACGATTGGAAGCAGAATTCTCCTCCCCCCTCCCTTCCATCAGGAGCAGCCCCTTATGACGTCGCGATGACAAAATGAGTTGGGCGGAGCTAATTGCATCACTTCCGGTTTCACATACAATAGTGGTGGAACGTAGGAAGCGTTCCCAGGACATCACAGGCTCTTAAAGGGTGAATCTTTTTGTTCTATATATGGTCCATGGGGAGGAGGAGAGGAGCATTTATCACAGAATTAAGGATACCACCATTTTGGAGGATACTGCACCAGCATAACATTGCACACCAAGGATTGAACAAAGCGCATTTGACCTGCTTGTCTAAGCTGTCAATTAATAGTGGTGAGTGCAGTTGCTAAAGGAGAGCATGCGTGGACTCGCTGGTTTAATCACAAGTCAAATGCATTGTGCATGATCACTGCAGCACTACACTGGACCATTTTTCTAGAAGGGGAAAGGGCATTGTAGCCCAGTGGACTTTTTTGGTTGATTTAAGGACTTTTATATTCACTTTCAAGCTCATTTGATTTGGTGCATGTATACAATGAGGGGCAGGGGTATTGTAGTACAACATTCAGAATGTATTTGTGCTATTTTGCACCATCACTTATTTAAGTTTATTCATATGTTACACTTTTTATTTTGATTTGTATATGCATGGGAGGACCTGTGTGTATATGTAAGAGGAGTTGGTGTACATAACAGAACTACATTTGCAGCAAGGGAGATGTATTGTAGCACTTTGCATCACATATTTATAAGTACTTTTAGATAAGCAGCACAGCACTATTTTTATTCAACCTATCATATATGTTCACTTGTCAAACCATATAATAATAAAATTCAGTAATCAGTAACCAAATAGCTTAGACCTACAAGCTCTGATAGGGCATTATAAGGATAAAACAGTGAAAAAAAAACATGTTTAGGAACAGAGCCAGCAGAACCCAGATTACAGAAACATGCTATTAGGGCTCATTTATACCAGAATACAATGTACTATGTTCCAAATGCATTAGGTGTGCAATCTGCTGAGGGTAGCAACAGATTCCTAACAACACCCCAAACACAGATCGCAAACACAGTCTGCTTGCCTGTACTGGATCGCATGGTACTGGAGTACCATGTGCTCCAGTTGCAGTGCAATTTAAAAGTAGTGCATGCCCTATTTTTGATGCAATCCACTGTGATTTGTAGCCCATTCATATGAATGAGTTGAATATCGCATTACACTGAATTACACAGGAATACATGTGTTCCTGTGCGATTCTGGTGTGAACTGAACCAACACTTAAAGCTGTGAGAACAGGTGACAGTATTGTAGTCCCAGGAAGCAAGGTTCTTTGAGTATAATTAGAAGAAGTTTTATACACATGGAATTTCTTTAAAATTGCTGGTGACAAGGTTATATTGTATATTTCAGGCTGCCTCCGCACCTCCCTAATCAGGTGCTCCAAGTCAAGCAAAGTGGGGTGTATGCCTGCCATTTTTAGAGCAATACACTATGGCCTTTAAGGTAAAACACAGCTAACACAAATGAACTAGTCATAGAACAGCTTCAAAAGTGCAATCACCACAAATCCAGTTCCATATAGCGTATAGTCCACTAAATCCTAGTGCTCTAACATGACAAGGGTAGAATGTACACCTTCCAACCTAACCAAGCCTGCTAGGCCATACCCTCCACCATCCCAGCTATACAAAATACGCAAAAAAGTTTCTGTAGTCAAAATGGCCATAGCAGCCTTTCATTAACCAATTTTAACATAGATAACATAACATTCCAAATTATAAACAGATGAAAATGTGTTCTTCTTTTGAGGGCCATAAACCCAACTTCACTTTTGCGGAAAACATTCCTTCAACTTAGGCCCCCAGCCGCAACCCACTGGCTCTGGGACAATCCTACTTATCCTCAGCTGCAACACACCAGCTCAGGGATAACCCTACTTATCCGCAGTGACCACCATTTTACCTATTCCGAGTTAACCCCTTGTTAACTGGAATGTACCGAGGTCCCCATACCACTGATGGGTCCGAAATCTGTCTCCATACAGAATTCTTTCCTCCTCCAAAGACCAACCACCGCCAAGGCCGCCATGACAATCCAAACCAAAGCACGAAGGGGAGGGATGGTGGGAAGCTTCTTCTTCTTCCAAACATCCCCCACTGGACTTCCTGAGGACAGACCCTCCTTTTTCTCCCTGGGAGACCCTCCCCAACATCCCCCATCCAATTAGGTAAGCCTTAATCCCCAAAACTTCCTTCCCATAATTTAACCCTCTGTTGTCCCTCTATTCCCCCTAGTCATGTCAACCCTGCGCTTATTTTTTTAGCTCCATGCCTACCTATCAAGTAGGAAAGCAATATCCTCAAACTGTGTATGTGCAAATTGTCGAAAAACAAAAAAATTCAGTCCCATACACCATACAATCTTCTTATAAGATGGTAAAAGAAATATCTTCCGTATCCTTAAAAAAGCTTACACGTTATCCATTGTTGATGCAATCCCAAAGTGCCCACCACCAAAACCTCACAAAGTGTCTTCTCACTTGGTTTGATGGACCCCACTAGCATAAGGAGGTCAAATTCACTTGCAAATAGGTATATCACAGCTTGTGTCCACGCTTTCCCTTCATGAGGACCATTATACTCCCAAGCAAGAATATCAAGGAAATCATACAGGGAGAGGGACCAATAGTGCAGGCTGCAAATAATTTTATTAAAAAAATACATAAGAAATGCACTCACAGGATAAAATAAATAGATAAAAGAGATATAAATGCAGGCCCCGTAATTAATTCCTGAAAAAGCCTGACCACATAACATAATAATGAATTCATTAAATATTATGAAATCTGAAATAAAATCAAAGTCCAACTCAATGAACAGTCCCAATGTGATAATAGTGCTTGTGCTGCTATGGGCATGAGCTAGTGCTTCACTCCTAAGTGCTTTAGTGCCTCCACATGGACTAACACTCACTGCAGGCAATAGACCAGCTGTCACTAAATGGTGGATAGCGGACCAAGTAATGATCCCATCTGGACCACCAGCCCACCAGTCTAGAATGTCAGATGCCCGCCACTCAGCAGTCATTGATTGCTGGGACCTTGAGCATCCCAGCAACCAATGATGTCACATGTGCGCCCCACCCCCTGCAGCTGTCTCTCCCGGCTCCCGCTCCTTGCCTTTCCACAGAGTTTGGTGTGATGTCAAGTGCTCCTTCAGCATGGTTCCCGGAACTGCTCCCACCCCCTGCAGCTCTCTACGTTTACCGGCTCCTGCTCTCTGCCTGCCCTCAAGGTAGGGTGTGTTTGTACTTACAGGGGCATGCTGATGGGCAAATTTAATGTTAAAGGGCACTCTGATGGGCAAATTTAATGTTAAAGGGCACTCTGATGGGCAAATGTAATGTTAAAGGGCACTCTAATGGGCAAATTTAATGTTAAGGGGTACTCTGATGGGCAAATTTGATGTTAGAGGGGCACTCTGATTGGCACATTTTATGTTACGGGACACTCTGATAGGCACATATTCATTTTATGTTGTGCCACTTAACATAAAATGTGCTTATCAACATGCCTCTTAACATAAAATGTGCACATCAGAGTGCCCCTTAACATAAAATAGGCGCATGCTGATGGGCACATTTTATGTTAAGGGGCACTCTGATGGGCACATTTTATGTTAAGAGGGTACTATGTTGTGCACATGTGATGGAAAGGGGCTCTCTGATGGGGAAAAATGATGGAAAAGGGCTCTTTGATGGGGACACCTGATGTAAAGGACCACTCTGATAGGGACAACTATGGTAAAGGGGCACTCTGACGGGCACACCTGATATGATGGGGACACCTGGTGTAATGCACACTGTTATGCACTCTGATGAGGATAACTGATGTAAGGGGGCGCTCTGATGGGGACACCTGATGTAAGGGAGTACTCTGACAGGAATACCTGATGTAAGGTAGCACTGTGATAGGCATACCTGATGTAAAGGAGCACTCTGATGGGGACACCTGATGTAAGGGGCACTCTTATGTCAACATCTAATGTGAAGGGGCACTCTGATGGGCACACCTTATGTAAGATATCACTGTGAATAGGCAACCTTATATAATGGGGCACTCTAATGGGGACAAATGATGAAAGGGGCACACTGATGGGAGACACTAGATGTAAGGGGGCTTTCTGATGCAGAAACATGATGTAAGTGGGCGCTCTGATGGGGACACCTGATGTAAGGGGGAACTCTGATGTCATAGCACAAATGTGTCATAGAACTATCTCTAGTTAGCTCAGTAGCACTTGTGGGGCATCCCCATATGCTTTCACCATGGCTTGTGTGTTCCAGATGATCTTCCACAGATGTCAAAGGTTCACTCAGAAGGAAGGATGACAGGAAGAAGATCTCATAGCGTAAAATCATGCATGTTTATTGAAAGGAACCAGGACCAGGTGTATACAGCTTGTTTGTTTGGGGATAAAGATTGCCTCTGAAACAGTTTGTAAAAAGAAAACTTCAGCAACATGGCTCCTTTGCTCCACCCTATGTAATAATGTCACTGCCCACCTGACACGTTGGCTTTCTCAAAGGCTGAAGCAAGACACCAGCACCACCCTCTAAATACATTCCAGTTTCCATAGCCGGAAAAAAACAAACCAGCCACCATGTCGTTGGAGGTCAAAAGAAAAGTATACTAAGCTTGCTCACAGGAGAAAAAAATGTCTGCCATATTGTTGAAGATCTAAGCAATGATATTCTGTATTATGCACAGACAGATGCCACCCTGCAGCAAAAACAGAAATAAACAAAACAGCATCTCTCCGAGCAAACACCACACATAAATTATTATGAACACATATAGTGCATAGAGCAGAGACCATGTATTCCACAGGCTACAATGTGTATATATACCCAAGCATAAAACCACCACAATAGCACAAGAAATATATATAGAAATAAGAAGACCTTCTATTCAGTGTACCGAACTGATTATGTAAAACAGAATATCTCAGAAACTAGCAAGTAAAAAATAAAATTATATATACCTGTATATATATATAAAAAATAGAAAAACTAAAAAACTAAAACCAGTGAAGTATGTACAAGGGGTAGGAAAAAAAACAAACATACACATATACACTGCTCAAAAAAGGAACACTTTGAAAACACATCAGATCTCAATGGGGAAAAATATCATGCTGGATATCTATACTGATATGGACTGGGTAATGAGTTAGGAATGTAAGAATGCCCATCAAAGTGAACAAATTATGCAGCAAGCTAGTCCATTTTGCTGAAATTTAATTGCAGCAACTCAAAATGGTACTCAGTAACTTGTGTGTGTGTGTGGGGGGGGTGTCCTATTTTTGTGTTGGCTAGGGCAGCACAAAACCTAAATACACCACTGTGCACAGCCCCAAACGCAGACAGTGTGAGCTCAGGGACAAGCACCCTGACCCACACGGATGTCAGATTGGGAGCAGAGGCTGTGTTTGTGCAGTTGCTACATCCCAATTGACATCAATAGGTCTGCCTGCGTGGAGATGCACGGAACACCTGTACATCCACATGCAGGTAAACACAGCCTTGCAGGGGCATACGCTGTAGTATGCCTTGCGTGAACGAGGCCTTCCTATGGTTTTTTAAATTTCATTTTTATTTTTTTAATTCTTACATTTTATTTTTAAAAGTTTTTTATTTTTATTTTGTTTTTAATTGGTTTTTTATTTTTATTTATTTATTTTTTATTTGTTGTTTATTATTTTATTTTTAATTGTTGTTTTTTTATTATTTAATTTTAAATTTTTTCTTTTGTTTTTTTTTTTATTTTCAATTTTTCATTTTTGCATATGAATGAATAGAAAGCTCTGTATAGAGACTCCTATTCATTCACAAAACTGAATCATAATAAATAGTGTTTACTTTGCCTCAATGATGAATGGACATAGGAGCTATCATCAGTACTGATTGCTCACCATGTCCATTCAAAGAAAATAAGGGGGCTGGTAAACATGTGTTTACCAATACTACCATTCCCCCCACACATACACACACCGCTCTCCAACCTGACTGTCACAGCAGAAGCTGCAGCCAGAGAGAGGAGGAGGAGGGAGGGCCCCAGCAATGGGAGAGCCCCTGCAGGGGGGTCAGATCGGCAAGGGGAGGTTGAAATGGCAGTGGGGTAGAGGAGGGAAACCGGCGGTTGCAAGGTAGAAAAAGTGCCGACAAGATTGGTGCTTGTGAGGGACTGGGTTGATCAGTGTGGGGAAGGATTGGTCCTGGAAGAGGGGGAAGTTAGAGTGTCAGCAGAGGTCAATTTATTGGCATTTTCTGGTGGCGGGGGAGTGAGGGAATGTCACAGGCGGTGGATGGCAAGGGAGGCACATTTTAGGTGAACAGCTCTGATCACCTTGCATCCGCAAACCGGCGGTTGCAAGGTAGAAAAAGTGCCGACAAGATTGGTGCTTGTGAGGGACTGGGTTGATCAGTGTGGGGAAGGATTGGTCCTGGAAGAGGGGAAGTTAGAGTGTCAGCAGAGGTCAATTTATTGGCATTTTCTGGTGGCGGGGGAGTGAGGGAATGTCACAGGCGGTGGATGGCGAGGGAGGCACATTTTAGGTGAACAGCTCTGATCAGCGGATTGTCAGCCGCTAACAAGAGATACTGATTTGTTCAGCAGAGTCTGATGAACAATTCTGCTGTAAGTTCATGGTCACTTAAGTGACCATGAACTTATAGCAGTGGAGGAAAGTAGGTCCACATGGTGTACGGACCTGGCCTGTTGGAAGAAGTGCTGTGGCAGTAAAAGGGTTAAAGGACAAAATCAAGTCAATAGTTGCACTCACAAACAACTGTGGGGTATAGAGACTTGTCAGGTGGCTTGGGAGATAAGTCCAGAGTCCGTGTATGAGTTATCCCAGATCCCTGCCTTGGCCATGGCTGGGGAAAGCATGGGCTGAAGTTAAAATGACACTACTGGCAGAGATGGATGGACCTGCTGCAAGGCCTGAAGTCCAAGAGCCGAAAGCCTCCTGTTGTCACCGCTGTGTACCCCAAAATACAAGGACCCATTTCAAAGCAATCCTGCTTCTTTTTCCTGCTATTTGGTTATTTGGTCATTAATTGGTTTGGCATGTTAACATAAAAAATTGTTTTCTCTTACTACCATTGTAATTTGAAACCATTAATTAAAATTGTGCTTGTGTTTATTTATATAGTTACAGTATATACTATACGACATACATTGCGGAAAATAATTATTTGATCCCCTGCAGATTTTGTAAGTTTGCCCACTTAGGGTGAAGGGTCTATAATTTTTATCATAGGTGTATTTTAAATGATAGAGAAAGAATATCAACCAAAAATCCAGAAAAAACACATGATACAAATGTTATAAATTGAGTTGCAGTTCAGGGAGTAAAATAACTACTTGATCCCCAAGCAAAACATGACTTAGTACTTGGTGGAATAACCCTTGTTGGCAAGCACAGAGGTCAGACGTTTCGTGTACACTGCTCAAAAAAATTTAAGGAACACTTTGAAAACACATCAGCTCTCAATGGAGAAAAATATCATGCTGGATATCTATACTGATATGGACTGGGTAATGTGTGGAACATAAGGATGCTCTATCGTTTGAAATTACATTTATCAACCAAAGACACCCCGAAAATCAAAGTGAAAAAATTATGCAGCAAGCTAGTCCATTTTGCTGAAATTTCATTGCAGCAACTCAAAATGGTACTCAGTAGTTTGTATGGCCCCCACGTGCTTGTATGCATGCCTGCAAACATCGGGGCATGCTCCTAATGAGATGACGGATGGACTGAAACATGATATCCCAGAGGTGTTCTATTGGATTTAGGTCAGGCGAGCTTGGGGGCCATTCACTGGTGTCAATACCTTCATCCCCTAGTAACTGCTTGCATACTCTCACTACATGAGGCCGGGCATTGTTGTGCACCAGGAGGAACCCAGGACCCACTGCACCAGCATAGGGTCTGACAATGGGTCCAAGGATTTCATCCCGATACCTAATGGCAGTCAGGGTGCCATTGTCTAGCCTGTAGAGGTCTGTGTGTCCCTCCATGGATTCCTTTCCCAGACCATCACTTACCCACCACCAAAACGGTCATGCTGAATGATGTTACAGGCAGCATAACATTCTCCGCGGCTTCTCCAGACCCTTTCACGTCTGTCACTTGTGCTCAGGGTGAACCTGCTCTCATCTGTGAAAAGCACAGGGCGCTAGTGGCAGACCTGCCAATTCTGGTGTTCAATGGCAAATGCCATTCGAGCTCTATGGTGCCAGGCCACCCTCATGAAGTCTGTTTCTGATTGTTTGGTCAGAGACATTCACACCAGTGGCCTGCTGGAGGTCATTTTGTAGGGCTCTGACAATGCTCGCTCTGTTCCTCCTTGCACAAAGGTGCAGATACTGGTCCTGCTGATGGGTTAAGGACCTGCTACGGCCCTGTCCAGCTCTCCTAGAATAACTGCCTGTCTTCTAGAATCTCCTCCATGCTCTTGAGACTGTGCTGGGAGACACAGCAAACCTTCTGGCAATGGTACATATTGATGCGTCATTCTGGAGGAGTTGGACTGCCTGTGCAACCTTTGTAGGGTCCATGTATTGCCTCATGCTACCAGTAGTGACATTGACCCTAGCCAAATGCAAAACTAGTGAAAAACAGTCAGAAAAGATGAGCAGGGAAAAAAATGTCAGTGGCCTCCACCTGTAAAACCATTCCTGTTTTGGAGATCGTCTCATTGTTGCTCATCTTGTGCAACTGTTGTTAATTTCATTAACACCAAAGCAACTGAAACTGATTACCAACCCCCTCTGCTAATCCACTGTTTAATCGACTTGATGCTATATTCTGATTAAAAAGTGTTCCTTTAATTTTTTTTGAGCAGCGTAGTTGGTTACCAGGTTTGCACACATCTCAGGAGGGATTTTGGTTCACTGTTCTTTACAGATCTTCTCTAAATCCTTAAGGTTTCTTAGCTGTCTATTGGCAACTCAAACACCTCCCCCCTTTTCTATGAGATGTATTGACTTCTATGTTCCATTCCATGCAACTTTAAATTTTATTACATAGTTGATAAGGTTGAAAAAAGACACCAGTCCATCCAGTACAATCTGGATTTTTAAACAGATATTCTGACATTAAGCAATATTTGGCAGACACAATGGCCCTGATTCACTATTGGGCGTGGGCGCATATTTATGGGCTTAAGCCCAATTTTCATGGGCGTCCGTCCATTTTTGACCCTGCAACCTAATTCACTATTGAGCAGAGTCCATAAGCAGACGCCCAATCTAATTCACAAAAAGACACACGCCCGGAATCAGACTCACAAAAGCAGACTTGCTAAGAAGCACGTCTAACACTATGAAAAATCACTGTAGAGACATGTTCACTTAGAAATTTGCTTTGCCAAATATCAGGACTTCACTTTAAACAATATCTGCTATTTCCAAAAAAATTAAGAATGTGTTAAAAATCGTTTTTCTCAAGGAAATCGACACAGTAAAAATCTAGATGCCCGTGCAGTGTCTTTGGCAGATAGAACTGAGCATGTGCGAACACCTTTTAGTCCTCTGCCATGGGCGTTTGCTTTTTAGCCACTGACTAATAGTGAATCTGATTGTGGATTCCTCTGACAGCCGGCACTCGGTCGCGACTACTGTGTTTAATAAACAGCATTAAGCATATCTTCATGTAATCTAATTAGATTTCCTTCGTTTTAGTGATTATATTTTTGTTTCTTATCCTTTATAATTATTTCTGTTATGATTTTACTTATTTTGAAGGTCTAGATAAAATTTATTTTGAAAGCTGAATGTAAAAATAAAGGTCCGCAATAAAAAAAAAAAAAAAAAAACAGCGTGGGTCCCCCCTCTCATCCATACCAAGCCCTTCAGGTCTGGTATGGATATTAAGGGGGAACTCCATGCTGAAATTTAAAAAAAAAACAGCGTGGGTCCCCCTCAATATCCATACCAGACCTTTATCCGAGCATGCAGCCCGTCAGGTCAGGAAAGGGGGGGGGACGAGCGAGCGCCCCCCCTCTCCTGAACCATACCAGGCCACATGCCCTCAACATGGGGGGGGTGCTTTGGGGCAGGGGGGCTCCCCCCCCCCAAAGCACCTTGTCCCCATGTTGATGAGGACAAGGGCCTCTTCCCCACAACCCTGGCCGGTGGTTGTGGGGGTCTGCGGGCGGGGGGCTTATCAGAATCTGGAAGCCCCCTTTAACAAGGGGGCCCCCAGATCCCGGTCCCCCCCCCTACGTGAATGATTCTGCGGTACACGGTCCACAGACTCATTCACAAAAAAACTAAGTGTGGTGTAAAAAAAACACAGTACGGGGTCTTTGACAAGTCCTTTATTAAAACAATGTCCCCCGAAGTAGATCCAACGTCAATCGCGGCGGCGGCGACCCGAAAAAAGGAAAAAAAAAAAAGGTTCCGCTCCCGTCCGAGGCTTCCAGCCTAGTGAAGAAAAGCCTAGCTGACAGTTCTTATATAGGTATGGGCGGGGCCAGCCGGGGACATCATCCCAGTGACCCGCCCCATGTCACATGCTTGCTGTTCCCGGCTGGCCCCGCCCATACCTATATAAGAACTGTCAGCTAGGCTTTTCTTCACTAGGCTGGAAGCCTCGGACGGGAGCGGAACCTTTTTTTTTTTTTCCTTTTTTCGGGTCGCCGCCGCCGCGATTGACGTTGGATCTACTTCGGGGGACATTGTTTTAATAAAGGACTTGTCAAAGACCCTGTACTGTGTTTTTTTTACACCACACTTAGTTTTTTTGTGAATGAGTCTGCGGACCGTGTACCGCAGAATCATTCACGTAGGGGGGGGGGACCGGGATCTGGGGGCCCCCTTGTTAAAGGGGGCTTCCAGATTCTGATAAGCCCCCCGCCCGCAGACCCCCACAACCACCGGCCAGGGTTGTGGGGAAGAGGCCCTTGTCCTCATCAACATGGGGACAAGGTGCTTTGGGGGGGGGGGAGCCCCCCCTGCCCCAAAGCACCCCCCCATGTTGAGGGCATGTGGCCTGGTATGGTTCAGGAGGGGGGGGGCGCTCGCTCGTCCCCCCCCCTTTCCTGACCTGCCGGGCTGCATGCTCGGATAAGGGTCGGTATGGATATTGAGGGGGACCCACGCTGTTTTTATTTTTAATTTCAGCGTGGAGTTCCCCCTTAATATCCATACCAGATCCGAAGGGCTTGGTACAGATGGGAGGGGGGACCCCACGCCAGTTATTTAAAAAACAGTTTCTAATTCCCCGCAATACTTTGACATTCAACTGTCAGTGGGGAACTCCGCCGACAGCTGAAACATGAGCGCTGCATTGGTTTTCACTACTAAAACGCCGCATGAGTTGATAACATAACTCATGCGGGATTTTAGAAGCGACAGCCATGTGTTAATGTTTCAGCTGTCAGCGGGGTTCCCCACTGACAGCTGAATGTAAAATAATTCCCTTTATAGCATAAATAATAATAAAAAACAGCGTGGGGTCCCCCCTCCCATCTGTACCAAGCCCTTCGGATCTGGTATGGATATTAAGGGGGAACTCCACGTCGAAAAAAAAAAAAAAAAACAGCGTGGGTCCCCCTCAATATCCATACCAGACCCTTATCCGAGCATGCAGCCCGGCAGGTCAGGGAAGGGGGGGGGGGGACGAGCGAGCACCCCCCCCCTCCTGAACCATACCAGGCCACATGCCCTCAACATGGGGGGGTGCTTTGGGGCAGAGGGGCTCCCCCCCCCAAAGCACCTTGTCCCCATGTTGATGAGGACAAGGGCCTCTTCCCCACAACCCTGGCCGGTGGTTGTGGGGGTCTGCGGGCGGGGGGCTTATCAGAATCTGGAAGCCCCCTTTAACAAGGGGGCCCCCAGATCCCGGCCCCCCCCCCTACGTGAATGATTCCGCGGTACACGGTCCGCAGACTCATTCACAAAAAAACTAAGTGTGGTGTAAAAAAAACACAGTACATGGTCTTTGACAAGTCCTTTATTAAAACAATGTCCCCAGAAGTAGATCCAACGTCAATCGCGGCGGCGGCGACCCGAAAAAAGGAAAAAAAAAAAAAAGGTTCCGCTCCCGTCCAAGGCTTCCAGCCTAGTGAAGAAAAGCCTAGCTGACAGTTCTTATATAGGTATGGGGCGGGGCCAGCCGGGAACAGCAAGCAAGTGACATGGGGCGGGTCACTGGGATGATGTCCCCGGCTGGCCCCGCCCATACCTATATAAGAACTGTCAGCTAGGCTTTTCTTCACTAGGCTGGAAGCCTCGGACGGGAGCGGAACCTTTTTTTTTTTTCCTTTTTTCGGGTCGCCGCCGCCGCGATTGACGTTGGATCTACTTCGGGGGACATTGTTTTAATAAAGGACTTGTCAAAGACCCTGTACTGTGTTTTTTTTACACCACACTTAGTTTTTTTGTGAATGAGTCTGCGGACCGTGTACCGCGGAATCATTCACGTAGGGGGAGGGACCGGGATCTGGGGGCCCCCTTGTTAAAGGGGGCTTCCAGATTCTGATAAGCCCCCCGCCCGCAGACCCCCACAACCACCGGCCAGGGTTGTGGGGAAGAGGCCCTTGTCCTCATCAACATGGGGACAAGGTGCTTTGGGGGGGGAGCCCCCCCTGCCCCAAAGCACCCCCCCATGTTGAGGGCATGTGGCCTGGTATGGTTCAGGAGGGGGGGGGGCGCTCGCTCGTCCCCCCCCTTTCCTGACCTGCCGGGCTGCATGCTCGGATAAGGGTCTGGTATGGATATTGAGGGGGACCCACGCTGGTTTTTTTTTTAATTCCAGCGTGGAGTTCCCCCTTAATATCCATACCAGATCCGAAGGGCTTGGTACAGATGGGAGGGGGGACCCCACGCTTTTTTTTTATTATTTATGCAATAAAGGGAATTATTTTACATTCAGCTGTCAGTGGGGAACCCCGCTGACAGATAAAACATTAACTCATGGCTGTCGCTCCTACAATCCCGCATGAGTTATGTTATCAACTCATGCAGCATTTTAGTAATGAAAACCAATGCAGCGCTCATGTTTCAGCTGTCGGCGGATTTCCCCACTGACAGTTGAATGTCAAAGTATTGCAGTGATTTATAAACAGTTCTTTAAATAACTGGCGTGGGGTCCCCCCTCCCATCCATACTAAGCCCTTCGGGTCTCGTATGGATGTTAAGGGGTAACTCCACGCTGAAATTAAATAAAAAACAGCATGGGGTACCCCCCTAAATCCATAACACATACTTATCCGAGCATGCAGCCCGGCAGGTCAGGAAAGGGGGGGACGACGACGAGCGAGTGCCTCCCCCCCTCCTGAACCATACCAGGCCACATGCCCATACCAAATTATTCAAACATTTGTAAACAGACCAATTAACTGAAATGGTTTGACATTTGTACCCCAAATATGACGTTCCCTGAGGCGTTGGTAAACCGAGGTACGCCTGTATTAGTATTGCAATCCTTTGTATTGGGATACATAGAACCAACATACATCTGAATTGGCAACATAGCACAACATTTGTGTCACATTGGAGATATCTGGCTAGTTAAACTGACCATGCCCAGGGACCTAGGATTGATTCACAGCACAGAAATACAGGCTGGGTTAGCAATGTAGCTCCGTGGATTAGTGGTTAGCACTGCTGCCTCACAACTCTAGGGTTGTCGGTTCGAATCCCAACCCCGGCGAGGTAGTAGCATGATCTCCGTGTGTGGCTGTCTTCACATACATGTTCTGGCAACATCTTTGCATTCTGTCTAAATGATCCCTAAAATGTGAATTAGAATGAGGCCTTGTCTGTTGAAACACCTTCAAAGCTGCACCTTATGTGAATGTCATACAATGGGATAAGATAAGGGCCTGAATTATTTGATAATGATGGTTTACACTCCACCCACTTTTGTGAAGGATTTGGCAAGCAAAGAGCTGACAGAGAGAGAGAAGAGTGAGACGAAGAAGAGTGAGCGAGAGATACATATGAAGAGTGATAAAGAGAGACATTCAGAAGAGTGAGCGAGAGAGAAGAGCGAGCCAGTGAGACAAAGAAGAGTGAGCAAGAGATACATACTGAAGAGTGATAAAGAGAGACATTCAGAAGAGTGAACGAGAGAGAAAAGACTTGGTTGGTGAATCCACACATCAATCTTGTCACAAATCCTGGCGTGCATTTTTCCCCCAAATGCATAGCAGACCCTTATCCCAGCAGGCAGGTACCGCACGCCTTCAAAGATTTATTTCCTTTGTTGATTTTCCTGCTTCGCTCACACTATATGCAATTGAAAATTACTCTTTAAGTTGCCAATTTTACTGTGTTTTCTAGAGAATTACTAACTAGTTGTGTTTTCAATTGTGTGTAGCATTGCGATTTCTATTTGAGTCTAGATGTTAAATTGCTAATAAATGGCCACAATTCTCAAATACCTTTGAACTCTCGCTGCAACAAATGGTGTATGTTAATACACTCACATTCATTATATCCAATATCAGGTACGATGTCAATGCACAAATCGCACCTGAAATTGCACACCCTAGATGTGACTTGTCATGTGATTGGCATGGCCAGCAGCTTGCTCTTTGCATGGCAAATTGCACCCAATGTTACTGGGGGCCAACACCACTGTCACATCTAATCCGATGCGGCAATTGTCCAACTTACAGTGAAGTTGCACGAGTTCACAATCCAATTGGATGTGAACAGAGCCTACAGTGGCCAATAGGGTGCGACTTGGTCTACGATTTGCAAGTCGCCTGTCATGCCAATTGCATGGCAATCCCAAACAATGTTACTGGGGGCTACCCGGTCACATTAAAGCAGATTTCTAAGTGGTGTTATTGACACCACAGTCACATCATGTGACTTGCATAGAAGTTGCATGATTTCAAAGTCGGGGTACATGGTGATTTCAAGTGCAATTTGCAAGACATTCGACATCGATCTCTCAGCAAATTGCATGAAAAGTAGTGTATTCATTACTCTATTATTACTTGCGGCTCCTACCAAGTTTGAACCACAACAATATGAACGCTCCAATAGCGTGCTCATTGAGTGGGACTTGGCATGTGATTTGCACAACATGCAAGCTGTAAATCGTCTGCAAAGTCGCACCCTATTGTCTGCTATTAGAGTGACCACATGGGTGCATTTCAAACACTGATTTCTATAGTAGTACATGTACTACTTTAGTGGCAATTTGCATAGAGATCTGTGTCAGATGTCTTGAAAATTGCATTGAAATGGTCAACTTTACTGTAAGTTGCAGGATTTGTAAATCAGCTTTGCCCAGAGTGTAATGTTTGGTGATGTTTGATTTCTGGAGTGTTTTACCAATTGATGGGAAATTCACCATACTAGTCAAATCGATTTGTCATTTTCAGTATTGCATACAAGATGTGGTCATGTGACTGTCTTAACTCATGCGAGAATCTGGAGGGAATTGTGACCATAGTAGCAATAAAGGTTCCAATTGGGGTTCCCTTTCACATCCCTGCTCAATGTTCTGTTGTATGCTGCACACGTACATTTCACTGTATATATCTTTCTGATTTGTGGGGCCTGTATACCAAGGGTTAATGCAGGTAGGAAGCGGATTCATCAGGTGAAAACACTTTCACTGACCAAACTAAGGTCAGTGGTGGGTGTGGCTTCATTGGGTGTGGGGCCTTGTTTGGCACGCTCCAAATACAACCTAGTTTATATAAAGATGTGCAGTAGGGAGTGATTTGGCCTGTTACTAGGCCGGGTGGTTTGTGACTAAGTCCTTGCTTGTAGTGGTTTGGGGGAGGAAGAGATTTTGTGCTGAATTGCCCCAGACACCACTCAGGCTGTGTTTGGAAGTGGGCTGGAAATGTTTGCATATTTTTGGCCTTGTAAAGTGTGTTTGTGTGTTATTGCACAATGATTGTGTTTTTTCTTTTTGCATTGAAAGCCTCACACATGTCAATCGTTTTGTTTAAAATCTGCTCTTGTTTTAATTTTGCTTGCTTATTTAGACTCCAATGCATTTTTCTTACAAACCTGCTGACAAATGTATGTGTAGGGGGTTTGTAGAGGTGGGAGGGGATTTGTAGAGGTGGGAGGGGTTTTTCACATATGTCTTGTTTTCTTTATATTTTGATGTGTAGACTTTTTTGTGAATGGATCTTTATACTAAATGATTGTGTAAGTAAACCTTATGTGCACGAAAATGTTACTTGATTCATCTTCCCCTTTGTTTCCTGCTATAACCTGAGCACACACAGTTCATTAGAAGTATCTTTAGATTGTAAGCTCTTATGAGCAGGAGTGTTTTCTTTTTGCCACATCAATCCTATTTTTGTGACTCACCAAGATATTGACTGTACCTACTTGTTCCTGCTGACCAAATAAATGAAGATATATTTGATCAATAAATGTCTGACCGATGTTTTTGTGTTTATTTTATGTTCAATATATGAACAACCTTAATAGTTACTTTGTATACTTATATAATCTGCTCCAATGTAGCTTGTAAGAGCGTGAATATGCAAGTGGGTGCAAACTGGCTTTTTCAAAACCAAACAAAAAAATAAAAAACCTGCTTGCACCACAATATTATGTACTAATGAATGTCACATTCACTGTGCAGCCAGCTACAGGTTTTCTACAATTTGATTTACAGTAATAAAATAGTCCCCACTGTATGTTGATTTTTGGCCTTTGGCAACAAAGATATATTAGCCAAGGTTTAAAAAGAGAAAAAATCACTAAAACACACATTCGCGAAAGCTATCATAGCCGTGCATAGAAATGAGCGATCGTGCATAGATATGCGCGATCGTGCACAAATAAACGCCAAACAGGTGTCCCCCATGGCGCACGAGCAGCTATCCTCCTGGAAGTCCGTCATCTGGTGCGCGCGCGCACCCGGAAGTGGTTGTGGGGAGTGTAAGTGGATGAGAAGTGGTTGGAGGTTTTGTGTTGGTTGAAAATTTTGATAACTTTATTGGCATTTGGACATGGCGAGAGCACAGTTCTCAACTGAGGAGATGATCCTTATATGTACAGTAACTGTGGCCATTGCAAATATGTTTATAACATGTGAGGGACAAGTAATTGTAATTTTGTGGGTGGGGCCTAGCAGAATCTCACTTGGTGCACATGCTACTTATCTGTACATTAGCTCCTGGGTATTGATGGGTCAATTATATTAACCACTTGCCTACTGGGTACTCCTACCCCCTTCCTGTCCTGGCCAATTTTCATCTTTCTGCACTGTTACCCTTTGAATGACAATTGTGCGGTCATGCCACATTGTACCCATCTTAAATTTGTATCAGTTTTTTCAGACAAATAGAGCTTTCTTTGGGTGGTATTGACTTGCTGCTGTGAGTTTTACTTTTTGCTCGATAAACCACAAAATAGCTCATAATGAATAAAAGGCTGTTTATATTATAACATTTGGTAAACTGGTAATTTAGCAACACTGATGTGCGTTGATGAGGCGGCACTGCTGGCCACAGGTGGGCGGAACTGTTGGGTGGCACTGGTGGGCACTGATCATCGGGGCCGACCCCTGCTTTGATAACTGCTGGTTCTCGGCAGTACTTTCCACACATTCTGACAGCGTGATGAAAGTGCAGCCAAGACCCGGCAAATGCATTTCCCGGTGATCAGCGTGTCATTGGACATGGCTGATCACATGGTAAAAAGCCGCTGTGATTGGTCTTTACCACATCACGTGATCAGCTGTGTCCTTAGGACACAGCAATCACGGAGAGCGCGTTCTGCCAGGATGTCATATGACACCCTCCCAGAGCTGCCTGGATGCAGTGTAGCGTTATTCGGCTATCTGCGGTCGCCAAATAGGTAACCAGCTAGGCCTTCATGGCTAATCTTTGAATATCTGGACATGTATACTGCGTATAATGCATTACATTCTACAATGTGTTGGTGTACACGGTATCACAGTGTGCAATGTGTTGCTGGATTCTGCATGACAGTGGACAGCGTATCACAGTGTGCAATGCGTAGCTCCAGCCTGCATGACAGTGTACAGTGCATTACAGTCTACAATGTGTGGGTGTACACGGTATCACAGTGTGCAATGCGTTGCTCCATCCTGCATGACAGAGTACAGTGCATTACAGTCTACAATGTGTGGGTGTACACGGTATCACAGTGTGCAATGCGTAGCTCCAGCCTGCATGACAGTGTACAGTGCATTACAGTCTACAATGTGTGGGTGTACACGGTATCACAGTGTGCAATGCGTTGCTCCATCCTGCATGACAGTGTACAGTGCATTACAGTCTACAATGTGTGGGTGTACACGGTATTACTTTGTACAGAGTATTACAGTGTGCAATGCGTTGTACACTGCAGTGTGCACTAAAGCATTTTACACTCATGCACTGTACACACTAACGCATTTGACATTTCTAGTGTGCAATGCATTAGTGTGCAATGCCTTGGACAGTACAATGCATTTGCAGTATTGGTGTATGTTTATTAAGCACAGATAATTCATCTGATTTTAGTTATCAAGGAGAAGTCTTCTCTGTCCCCCTGTTTATGAGGTGGAGGACAATTGTTTTCCGAAGAGGAGAGGAGACATTTTTGCAAGGAGATCTGTATAGATTTCCAGAGATATGTGTAGATGGTTGAGGGGCTGCATGTGATCTCCGGAGATAATTGTGATTAATGATCACCTGAGTTAAACCAGTGAATGAAAAGTGTAAAAAAACATGGATTGAAAATAATCTGCACTGACCACTGTGCTTTGTCAAGCCACATATTGGCACATTCTGGTGTCACACAGATGCCATGTGAAATTTGCAGTGTTTTCTGTGCAAGCGCTGCACCGCATCACAACCGCAACCCCTTCATGCCACCTGCTGCGGCTTTCTAGGTGAAGTTACCAACACACCAATATTGGTACACAAAGCGTATTGCGATTTGCCAAATCGGATGGCATGCCTATTCACACCCATGTGCATACCCTGAAAAAGGGTCCTGCACATTTTTGGCCCGGATGCGGTGCAATTTGAGGTGTGCAAAATGTTTGTCTCTAATTGCAACGCACACAAATTGCATGTGATTTGCCCAGGAGTGCGGTGTTAGACCACAATGCATGTATGTGAAGCCAGAATAAAAGGATGTGGATTTTGTCTATTTTTACTTGCGCATGTTAACATTATGTAAGTGCATTTTTCTTCTGTTTAACATGCTATAGAAATGCAACATGCATTTGGATGGAGTGTTTTTGTATGTGCATTTTGGAAGTATTCTAAACACACATTGACCCTAGGGCCACGCCATATCTTATGCAGGCCATAGATGGGTCGAAAATCGGCCGATTTTTCGGCCGAAAATAAAATCGGCCGATTTTCGGATCGTTGGTGGGCTATTTGTTCGGCCGTTTTTCGGTATTTTGGCAGATTTTTTTTTTCGATAAAGTTGGAAAAAAACGGCCGAATTTGCCGATCGGCCGATTTTTGCGGCAATGATGGGCAAATCGGCCGATTTTTTTACTGATAAAAAATCTGCACATGAGCAGTGACCTGCAAGAGGAAGACAAAAAGAAGAAAAAGAAGAAGAGGATGATGAAGATGATGAAGAAGAGGATGATGATGAAGAAGAAGAAGAAGATGATGAAGAGGAAGAAGAGGATGATGATGAAGAAGAAGAGGAAGAAGAAGAGGAAGAAGAAGGATGAAAAATGAGAGGAATTCCAGTATGGCAAAAAGTGTCCCTGCAGAGAGCTCCGCTATTTCTTTGACAGTTCCTTGACATTTACAGCGGTTGCAACATTGTATCTATTTGTTTCCGAATAAAAACATCTGTATCCGAAATGGATACAAATACATTGTTGCAACCGCTATAAATGTCAAAGAACTGTCAAAGAAATAGCGGAGCTCTCTGCAGGGACACTTTTTGCTGGCTGTAGACGGGATGAAAATCGGCCGATTTTTTTTTTACCATTGCTGGTAACGTCGGCCGCTTGAACAACCGATTTTTCATTTTTTAAAAGAAAAATCGGCTGTTTTTCTCCCCGTCTATGGCCTGCATAAGCATTAGTGTGCCTGGGGGACCTTTGGCCTTTCCAAACACAGTAGATGCTCCAAGAATGTTTCCTTAAACTCTTGAAATGGTTAAAAAGGAAAGACACTCTAGATAGCCTGCACTGAGAATTGACTGTCATGATGACGTGTCAATGATTATTTGCTCTCATTTTTCAGGAGTGGTACTGCTTGCGGTTGAAGCTGGTAGAAATCCACCTTCACGTCCTCCACTCACCTTCACTTGTGGCCAGTGGATATTTTGTGGCCGCAGGCAAGAACTGGCATCGAGGACCTGCATAATGACCCTGGCATGCCAGAGGTGGTTTGGAAGCAGCACAGCAATTTGACCATCCCTTTCCTCTATGTTGGTTTTAGGGGTGCAGAATTGCTTCTCGTTCGTGAACGGACTGTCGCCGGATATCAGAGTCCCCATATTTTCAAGATATGTTTTAGCCATGTTGGCTTATTTTTATGTTATTTTCCAAGTGTGTCGCACCTAACCGCACAGTAGTGTGGTGCCATGCGTATTTGTGGCTGTGAATGGGGCTGTTTTTAATAGACGTGTGTAGGTGCAACAACGTTTTCATCATGGTACCTGCGCACATCTACACAGGGCATTGCATTTCTTTGCTGTGCTGGAAAATGTGTGTTCTTGCATGCGTTTCTGCACCACCAATGGTGTGAACAAGTCCTAAGGGCTGGTTCACACTATAGAAACAGTCTAGATGTGTTCCTGATGGGTTTTTTTCATGCCCTTTTGGCATGCATGTTTAGTGTGTTCCAGTACATTTTGGATGCGTTTTGGACATGTTTACATTGCATTTTTGTATCCCTTCCACTTATTTTTTTCTATTTTCTTTGTATTCAATGTAGTTAGGGACATGTGCGTTTTAGTACATTCAAGGACGTTTCAATGTGTTCCAGTACAGTTCTGTGCAGAAACAATGCAGCGTGGTCAACTTTGTTTACAGCACCTGCAATGCATTGAAAATGCAAGCGCTGATGTGAACTATGACATTGACAACCATATAACCTTCTTTCTGTGCGTTTGTGATGCTGAAAAAGCAACTGAAACACATGTAGTGTGAACTGGCCCTAAAGGTTATTAGAGGTCAGGGAACAGGACTGACCAGGAATTGTGAATTCAATCAGACTAGTGGTGAGATACAATCAGCAATTGTATAATAATGTGAGATCTGAGCTGTAGCTGATAGAAAATGAGACACATTCACTTGATCAGTAAATAGATAGTTAAAGAGTGGGGCGGTGATCCATAGATTTGCATATGGGACAGGTGATGATGGGGTGGGGGAGGGGGTCAAGTTGTATAAGGAGACAGATTTAAAAGAGAAAAAAGTTACAATGAAATATACACGGCATGAAACTTGCACATGACCTAATTGGCAGAAGAACAGTACGCAAGTAACATTCATCCACTTTCTAGTCATTTGGCAAAATCATAATTGATTGATCAATATTCCTGCCACAACCCAGAAAATTGATCTCCATTTTTTTGGGATGTTGCCAAGACTGGGATTAGAACCCATGACCCAAGTGCTGTAAGTTCTGAGCTCTAACCACTAAACCACTGTGGGAAACACAGTTTGAGTTATAATGTAGAATAGTTACATTGTTTAAAAATGATAAAGCGAGCGCTGGTCAAATGATATAGACTAGTAAAATGGTCTTACACAAGATAAATATAACCACGAACAGTAGTGCATGAACTCGTGAAAGGTCATCCACCCCTGTGACAGTGTACTACACTATTGAGCACCTTTCTGGCTCCTGTGGCTGAGCTAATTCCTCCCCAGGACCATTTGGGCACCCACCCTGATGGATGGATGGATGGATGGATGGAGCTGGATGACTAACCCATAGCTGCCAGCATACCGCTGCACCCCCAGATGTGCGATGTGTATAACCCATGCACATTAATACTTTTGTTCTGGTGAGTGTAGACCAGTCCCAAGGGTGGTTTACCTTTCACGAGTTCATGCACTACTGTCCGTCACGGAGAGAACACATGTGCCATTCATAGGCACTCTCTGAGTTGGTACTCTCACACCAAGGACATTCCATTATTCAGGAATAATTATATGAACTTATTTTAGCACGATTTACCAGTTTACATCAGTATTGCAATTCTTTACACTTTTTGGTTTTTACATGCGTTCATTATTGATCACATGCATTTATAGCGCTGCACTTGTCTTTAACATAGAATAGTTATGTGATTAAAGAGAATGAAGATATATAACTATATTGGGAAATTAGAAGTATATAAATTATTTGAGATATAAGTGTGAAAATGTTTAACATTTGAAAATAGAATGTATGACATTCATTAGTAAATGCAATACTTTCCTGATCATTTTGGAGAAACAGCAAAAAAAAAAAATAGCAAAAGAGAATTTTCAGAATGTAATAGTACAGCTGTATTAGAATTTTCTATCAGAAAAACGCCAATGTGAATAAAGCCCGCGCATGTGCGCCATCTAGCGAATATATCCGGTATTGCACCTAAAAATGTGCCAGACAGGATACCTCATTCACTAATGGCAAAGTAGTCAGTAGACGCTCGTTAATGAGCTTGCTAGACGCTGGTCAGACCACTGATTGATTGACCGGAGTCTGCCTGAATGGTCAGTCTCTGCTATTACACTCACATCTTAGTGAATCAGGGCCAATGGAACAACTGAACACACTCTCACCTTTAAACAATTATATCCTATCTACTTACAGTGACCTCATTGCCAACAAAGGATATATAACAAAGTATTGAGATGAACTTTTGATATTGACCAAATACTTATTTTCCAACATAATTTGCAAATAAATTCTTTCCAAATCAGCCAATGTGATTGTCTGGATTTTTTTTCTCATTTTGTCTCTCATAGTTGAGGTCTACCTATGATGCCAATTACAGGCCTCTCACATCTTTTTAAGTGGGAGAACTTGCACAATTGGTGGCTGACTAAATACTTTTTTGCCTCACTGTAACAGCCTGCTAAAAGGCTAAGTTCACCTGTATTCAGGGTGGAACATGTTACATGTTCCAGCTCCCCCCCTCCCTGTGACAGCAGGTGGGGGCTCTTCTCCCTGCACCTGCTGTAACATTTTTAAAAAGAGTGTGGCTGTGCAGGGCTCAACCCACACAGACATTCATTCACAGATTGATGAATGCGAATGAATAAACTACAAGTACCATCTTCCACTGCAGCAGATGGACTTGTATTTTCAATGGGCTGTGGGGGCGCTGATGAGCACTCTTGTAGTCCACTGACAGCTCCTTTGGCTTTAAGAAGCCCTTGGTTCACATATATGTGGCTGTTAGGGCTGCGTTTTGCGCGGGCAGGAGAGCCCATTCATTTGAATGGATTCCCGTGCCCCGTGACACGCAGGGAAGAAGTCCCTGCACTTCTTCTGAAAATGCAGCCTGCGCGGGAACCTCGGTTCCCAGTACGGTTGCGTTTTCCAGTTCGGGTGGCGTGCCATCAGAAGTAACGGCACCCGCTCGTGGGTCCGCATTCCTCTGTGCGGGTGGTGCATGGATTTTGGTGCAGATCCGCAGTGACACTACCCGCACATATATGAACCAAGCCTTAAACAGAAAGCCTGTACAGAAGTACAGGCTGACAACCAGAGGACGTGCTTGCAGGAGGCCACATTGCGTCCATAATCCCACAGGTGCAATGCTTTCCATAAAGGTGAACTTATCCTTTAAAGCTGAATAAAAAACTAAAACTGCTTGTTTAGGTCTAGGCATTTACCAATCCTTAGACATAAATGAGCACAGCAAGGAGGGAGTTTTAGATTTAGGCCTCATGCACACAGGACGTTTTTGCAACCACTTTTAGGGGCATCAGGCATTTTTTTGGCTACTTCCAAGTGGCCCCTCCATGTTATCCTATGTCTCCATGCACACATAGACATTTAGAAGCCTTTAGTAGCAGTGGCATTTACCAGCAGAGGAAAAACCCAGGGCCAGTGCATCCAGGAGCAGCAGCGTTTTGGCCGAAAAAACGATTGACACAGCTAAACGCGCCTAAATACTAGGCGCATTTAGTGCTTGAACATTAATTAATTTCATTGACCAGAATAAACTATCATTCTGGCCAATTAAATGAATTAACGCCCAAGATCTTGACACTTGTAAATGCACCTAAGCGCTTGTAAAAATGTTAGATACCTTTATAAGTGTCTGGCCTTATTTCTGTAAAAACACTGCTGCCAGGAGGAAGGCTTCTATGGGAGTTTTTTTTAACATCCTTGTGTGCATAAGGCCTTACTGGAGTTGGGCTTTAACATTCAGTAGAGCTGAACTTATTATTATTATTTCAGGTACTTATATAGCGCTGTAAATTTACGTAGCACTTTACATATATATTATACATTCACATCAGTCCCTAACCCTCAAGAGGTGTACAATCTCAGGTCCCTAACTCACATTCATACATACACATACTAGGGCCAATTTAGGCAGGATTCAATTAACCTACCAGCATGTCTTTGGAGTGTGGGAGGAAACTGGAGTGCCTGAAGGAAACCCATGCAAGCACAGGGAGAACATGCAAACTCCAGGCAGGTGGTGCCATGGTTGGGATTCGAACCAACAACCAAAGTACTGCCAGGCAGAAGTGCTAACTATTTAGCCACTGTGCTGCCCATTTGAAAAGTATATTTGCTGCTGAAATAGGGAAAATCTTCATTGTGCAGTACAAGCAGAATTTTGCCTTGAATTCCTCTTGAAATATAGAAGTGTACTTCCTGCTCCTTAAACCTCAGAGCTGTAAATCTGCAGTGTGAGATCATCTAAGGCACTGCACCTCTGAATTCTAGTCTTATAAAAGTTGGAGTGCAGTTTGGTGAGGTCACGAACGTGCTGCTTACTGTCTTCCTTGTGGAAGAGAAACCTGCACCCAAGGACTTGCAGAAAATCATCTCCCTAATTCTGCTTCATTCATTCTGTGGATCTGTGCTTTCCGAACCTCTTCTGTTGCTGGTTTATTATTCCGCCATCATCCTCTGTCATCAGATCACCATGAGCTCTGACATGAGGAAGCAAAGCCCTGCTCTCCTACCAAGGTGGCCATTGTCACATGGAGATACAATGTTGAACAAATCATGGAAAGTCAATAATAGGAAAAAAACAGCTACAGGGAGACCACAGTCAATACTGATTATGTCTTTTGTCCCTCTGCTGGCCTATTTTGGGCACATCTTCTACATCTCAGGTCTACTGTATAGTTACATAGTTAGTCTGGCTGAAAAAAGACAAAAGTCCATCCAGTTCAACCATTAAAAAAAAAAAAAAAAAAAAAAGTTATAATCCTATACCCACAGTTGATCCAGAGGAAGGCAAAAAAACCCCAGCAAAGTATGATCCAATTTGCTCCCACAGGGAAAAAATTTCCTTCCTGATCCTCCGAGAGGCAATTGGATATTCCCTGGATAAACTTTACCTATAAATGTTAGTATCCAGTTATATCCTGTGTATTAAAACTATACTATCCTTTCCCACCACTTCATCCAAAATATTACACATGATATAGCAGTTGGTGTCTGCGCGCTGTGTCACTGGTGGCTGGCTGGATCACCAGGTGAAAATAAAGGAAAAAAGAAAACTAATGCAACCACCACATTTAATAATTGGTAAGCTGCAATATAATAAATATTAGCTTTCGGGGTTAATACTTCTTTAAATTCTTTTCCTGCTGTATCACCCCCAATACTCTAGATTGTAAAATATTCTGTGCTATTGAGTGCACCCTAAATGTTAAAAATGTATAACGTATGCAGTGCAATCCGAGGAGGTCTATGATATGCCCCCCAGATTTTAGTTGTGCTCCCCCATATCTCTTCTCTCTATGAGATTTGATGGGACATTTGATGTAAGATGGCACTCTGAAGGGCACAGTTGATGTAAAGGGGCACTCTGATGGGGACAATTGATGTAAAGGGGCACTCTGATGGGGACAGTTGATGTAAATGGGCACTCTGATGGGGACAGTTGATGTAAAGGGGCACACTGATGAGGACAGATGATGTAAGGGGGCACTCTAATAAGGACAGATGATGTAAGGGGGCACTCTGATGAGGTCAGATGATGTAAGGGGACACTCTGATGGGGACAGTTAATCTAAAGGGGTACTCTGATGGGGACAGTTGATGTAAAGGGGCACACTGATGAAGACAGATGATGTAAGGGGGCACTCTGATAAGGAAAGATGATGTAAGGGGGCACTCTGATGAGGTCAGATGATGTAAGTGGACACTCTGATGGGGACAGTTGATCTAAAGGGGTACTCTGATGGGGACAGTTGATGTAAAGGGGCACTCTGATGGGGATAGTTGATGTTAGGGGGGTACTCTAAAGAGGCCATTGATCTAAGGGGCACTCTGAGGAGGACTATGTTATGGACACCTGATATAAGAAGGCACAGACTATGTTCAATCATCCCAATCTAATGACAGCTGTGACAGGAGGTCAGGTAGAACTAAGGGATGTGTCCAGGATGGGAGGTATATTTGTCCCAGGTTCATGTTATATACTGACTGTTTCTCCTTTAGTGCTGTGTAGTGAGCCTGTCTACAGTTCAGGTGTAGTCAGTTAAGGGCTCTGGGCTCTATAAAACTCCCAGGCTGCATAGAGAGAATGCTCCAACCAGGAGGCTGTGCAGGACAGACTGGGGAGCAACCAAACCATCCTGTGATGAGAGCGAATCTGTGTGATCTTGGACTGTGTGAACACCCAGTGTCTGTGCAGCGGTAGGCTGTATTCAGACAGCTAGATAGGAAACCTGTATTTGTAGTTAGTAGCCCAGTGTGGCAAGGCTTTATTTTCTAATTTTATTTGTTTTGCTGTTTTTGGATTTATGTACCGTGTGTTCACCAGACTTTGTAAATAAAGTACAACCTTATTCACCAAGTACCTGCTGTTGTGCTGAGCCTCTTTCACCATGTTCTGATCCATCCAGGGGGGTCAAGCACAACCCGCTACTGAGCTAATCCCTCACACAGCCTAATACACACTAGCATTCTCTGCTCACTCCAACACATCCTCTACACTACCTGTTACTTCCAGGTTGTAACTCTGGTACAGAAGTGGGACATACTGTTTCCATGCATCCCTGTCACACTTTTGACTTTATGCCCCCTGACATTTTTTGCTCTACCTCCAAATCAAATAGACAAGATCCAGCCATGGTTAGATTAGCAAAGGATCTGTTCACAGATTCCCTGCTGATTGGTGCAGAGCTGGTGGATGACAGGTCCGTGTCCGCTCAGTTTCTGTAGAGCGTACATGGACAGAGCCCCCTATGCTCTATGGACTGGATGGTGTAAACAGACTCTGATTTGCTCCATCTAGATAGAGGAGGACAGATCCCCTTCTGTTATTTTTTTTTAGCAGATTGGATTGGATCTGGAGGTATGTGGGTGTAAACGGACACAAGTGCGTTTACACCTACCTCTCCATAGGAATGCATGAATTGAACAGGTCTGCCTGAAAAACTAGTAAAGGAAGTACATTTTGTACACATCAGACTATAACGTCAACACATCATATCATAATTATTCATATCACACATAGTTCCCTCATTTACTGAGACTGTCTCTCTTCTGAGAGCAGATCCCTCTGCCCCTCATTCACTCTCAGCTCTCCTCTCCTCTCAGTAAAAGTCTATAGACAAGTCATCTGACCTATTGGCACTGGGACAGAAACTTTCTCTGCCTTTCTCTACAGCTGAGCAGGGAGGGGGTGTGCTGGAGAATGGCAGGTGCTTATTGGGTGAAACCTTACACATCACATGACCTTCAGGTTCCTGGCCAGGGAGTGCTTGGAAGGTTCAGTGTGTGACTGTGCAGAGCAGAGAGAACTTCAATATGATGATTCTGGGCTATTGGGATATCCGAGGGGTGAGAGAGGCTGAGGATTGAAGGAGAGAAGGCGGGTAAGGAAGTTCTGAGCAGTTGGTTCACCTTCTCCTTTCTTTATTACACTGTATAGTTGGCTCATTCGATCCGGATGCTGCTGGAATACACACAGACTCCATATGAGGACAAGATGTATACAGCAGGTGATGGTGAGTGCCATGTCCCTTAACCACTTGAGCTCTGGAAGATTTTACCCCCTTCGTGACCAGGCTATTTTTTGGTCATGCAACACTGTACCCAAACAAAATTTATATCATGTTTTTCATGCAAATAGAACTTTCTTTTGGTGGTATTTGATCACCACCGGGTTTATATATATATATATATATATATATATATATATATTATTTTTTTTACTTTTTGCTATAAAACATGACCAATAAATGAAATATCAAATTTCTTCATAACGTTTGGCCAAAATGTATTCTATTACGTCTTTGAAAAAAATTTCTACAATGCAGTAAAACACCTGTCACCGCACAATGTTTGAATCCACCCTTAAGCTGGCCATACCCGGGTAGATTTTCGGACAGGAATATTTGTAAGAAAAGTCGTACGAAAATTCTTTGAACATTCGAAGAATGGACAAATGTCATTTGAAAATTGTCTTTTTTGCTTTTAACATTTGATTTTAAAATGAGTGTAATTTCTGAACGATAACCACATACACTGGCCGAAAATGTGTTTGATCGAGAAGTTTTCCCTCCTGCCCCTTTGAATTTTCCCATCACTGCTGTCGAAAACGAACATCGATTTGACCCCACTAATGATTAGAAAATCAAACGAATATTCTTGAACGAAATTCTATATGTGTATGGCCAGCATTAATGTTGATAAATGTAAAGGAGCTAAAAACATGCACGCATCATACAGACTAGGGGGAGTACAACTTGGAAAAGCAATGAATGAGAAGGATCTGGGTTGTTCTGGTAGATCACAAGCTTTAAAAATTGCTGCAGTTTGTAAAGCTAGCAAAATACTTTCTTCTATTATAAGAGGTATGGACTGCAGAGAGAGAGACATAATTTTGCTTGTGAACAAATTATTAGTAAGCGTTTTGGGTACCAGTTCACAACAAATATATTGGAGAACGTGCAGAGAAGGGCAACCAAACTGATAAGAGGCATGGAGGAGCTCAGCTATGAGGAAAGATTAGAGGAACTGAATACTGTATATTCTCTCTTAAAAAGAGGAGATGAGAGGATATGACAGGGGTGGACTGACCATTCGAGCACTCGGGCACTGGCCGGGGTCAGTAGGGGGCCCCCATGAAATGCCCCAGGTACCTTTTTGGGTTTTTTTGTTTTTTTTTGTGTGCTTTGAGTGTGGGCAAGGAAACTGGGGCCCCATGAGTTGTCAGTCCGCCCCTGGGATATGATCACCATAAATACGTAAGTGGTCCATATAATGAACTTGGTGTTGAGTTATTTACTTTAAGGTGATTACAGAAGATATAGATTTTCATTCAAGAATATTCGTTTGATTTTCTTTAGGTATGGAGGAAAAGAGATTTAAAGCGGAGTTCCACCTGGAAAAAGAAAGGAAAGCAGCTACACAAACTGTAGCTCCTGACTTTTAAAATACAGACAACAGACACTTTCCTGTCTCTCGGTCTAGTGGTGTCTTCTCCCTGGCGCCGGCATCTTCAGTGTGGGCACCTGGGTGTGACAGCTTGCGGCTTCACAGCTAGATGCCCACTGGGCATGTGTGAGAAGCGCTGCGCTTTGTGAATGGTCCCGTAGTCTTCTGGGACCTGTACGTGTCCCAGAAGACTACTGGGAGGGAGGGGGAGAACAACATCCGATCACCTAGGCGATCGCAGCGGAAGTGGGTACCTGTCAAATTTGGGTACCTGCTCCCCAAGGGTGCCACTCCTTAATGGGGAGCATGGGACAAAGGCTTAAAGCGGAACTTCTCCTTTTGGGTGGAGCTCCGCTTTAACCTCCATATATGAAAAGGCTTCTTCACAGTAAGAGCAGTGAAAATGTGGAATAAACTCCTTCAAGAACTAGTTCTATCCAGCTCAGTAGACTGTCTTAAAAAGAGCTTGTTGAATTCCTCAATGTACATAATATAACTGGATAATAACATTTATAGGTAATAACACCAGAGATTGTTGATCCAGGGAATATGTAAGTGCCTTCTGGGGGATCAGAATGGAATTCCTCCCCCCCCATTGAGCCAATTGGATCATGCTTTATTGTTGTGTGCTTTTTTTTTTTTTTTCCCTTCCATTGGTTGAACTAGATGGACTTTTTTTCAACCTGAATAATATCTGTAGCTATGTAGTCTGAAAAGCATTGTATCTGTAATCCAAACAGTGATCAGGCTCCTACAAACTCTTTGAACCTTCATTTGCAAGACTGCAGGAAGTGTAAATGGACTATGAATGCAGTGAAGTCGCAACACATGTATTCCATTGAGAAATACAATTCCCTGTGACGTGGCAATACAGATGATGCTGTGTGGCCAACACATTAGCACCATTTTCAAACTTGACAGGAGCTGGTGCAGAGAAGGACCCCTGGCTCCTGTATGAGGCAGGGATGCGGTTTGAAGTTTGGGGGATGCAAACACTGACCATGCTTCCTTCCCCCTCCTACATTCCAGCTTCCCTGTGTGCCAATATACCAATAATCTACTTTTGTTGTAGAAAAGAAAAAGCTTTATATGTATTTTAGAACAAAGAATAAGGCCTTATCTCAGCCTCCACCTTGTTCCATAGAAAACTCCTCCAAGACTTTCTGGTATGTAGATTTAGGATATGAAAACGGTAAGACACAGGAAGTAATTCACTAGCCAACCTCATTAGCACACCCTGCACCTGCCCTCCCTCTCCAGGAGATTGCACCCACCTCTGTACTCGCATGCAGGCAGTAGTATTGAGAAACAGAGGTGTCTCTGGAAGCTCACCATACACTATATGATCCACTAAATAATCTCATTGTACAATCTCCTTTAGATTTACTATCAACTATGTAGTGTAAGGACCTGTCTAATTGGGTACAACGTAATTGGATGGATAATTGTGTCCTCCTATTATACAGTTTTGGTAAATCTCAAGGAAATTGTACAGAGATTGTATAGTGTATGGCCACCTTTACAAAAGTGCATAGGAGGGAGTGGACAGACACTCAGCTGTCAGGCCACATTCATATCTCTGCATAGCCAAAATTTATGTTTCTGTACATATTTTCTTGGGGGGTGTTTTGCTCATTGCACATTGTGCAGACCATTCACTTGAATGGACTGCCCTACGCACGACAAATGCTTCCAGGAAGCCTTTTTTTTTTTTTTTTTGGGGCGGTGCGTTTCTTTACCTTGTTTCTTGGTGTATTTGCAGCATGTTTGTCGTGTGAAAAAAAGCATGGCAAATGTGTGCATCCTACCCATGCTTTGGTGCCTTTAGCATTTAATGGCAACATAAGCGACGTGCATTTGCAGCACATTTTCAAAATGCATGGCAAAGCACACATTTTCTGTTCAAAGAAGTACAGATGTGAATTGAGCCTCATTGTTCTTGTGTAAACACACCAATGTCACTTTTAGGCCCCATTCACACCTAGCGTAGTAGGCGCGCACATTTTTTTTGCTTGTTTTTTCAGCGGCAAGGATGTAGCAGCTCTTTGATTGCAATGGGATGTCCTACACGTGGCACAGTAGCTCATGGGACATTTTAGAGTGTTGCGGTTTGCACTTTTTTACAGTGCATTTTGACGCATTTGACGCTCGTTTTTTCATGCGGCAAAATGTGTTTGCATTTGGGGTGCCATTAACAATTGAAAGCTCACCTAGTCTAGCTTAGGTGTTTAAAGGTAACCATAAACTATTGAATCTGATTGTAAAATCTCCTATAGATTTACCAAAACTATATAATAGGAGGACACACCTATCCAATCACGCTGTATCCAGCCAGGCACTACATAGTTGATGGTAGATCTAAAGAAGATTGTACAATCAGATGATACAGTGTATGCTGAGCTTTACAGAGTTCCAGGGACACATATCTGTTTTCAGTAGTACTGCCTGCATGTGAATTACTTCCTGTCTTAACAGTTTTCATGTCCTAAATCTACATGCCAGAAAGTAATGAACTTGGAACAAGCTGAAGGCTGAGGTAAGACCTTGTCCTAAAATACATAGAAAGCTTTTTCTTTTCTGCAACAGAAGTACATTATTGGTATATTGGAACGTAGGTAGGCTAGACTTTAGAAAAAAAGGTTAGCTTAGTCTTTAAGCACTTGCCAACTGCGCTATAGCTGAATAACGGCTACAGCATGGTTGTCCAGTTCTGGGAGGGCGTCCAATGACACAGCAGATCACAGGTAAATGCAGTTGCTGGTTATTGGCTACACTTTCCTCACGCTGTCAAAGCATGAGGAAATTACTGTTGATAATCGGCAATTGTCAGAGGACGGATCAGCACCGATCATCAGGGCACTGATCAGTGCCGCCAGTCTGTGCCACCCATCAGTGCCAATAATTGTTGCATATCAGTGAAGCATCATCAGTGCTGCCTATCAGTGTAGCCTCATCAACGCACATCAAGGAAGGAGAAAAATTACATGTTTATAATAGAAACAAAGAAACTTTTTTTTTTTTTGCTATTTTTTTTTTGTTTATAGCGCAAAAAATAATACACCAAGCGGCGATTAAATACCACCAAAAGAAAAGCTCTATTTGTGTGAAAAAAAGATAAAAATTTCATATGGGTACAGTGTTGCATGACCACGCAATTGTCATTCAAAGTGCGATAGCACTGAAAGCCGAAAACTGACCTGGGCACGAAGGGGGTATAAGTGCCCAGTAGGCAAGTGGTTAAAATAGAATCTCAGTTTTCAGTTCACTTTAAAAGTTCATTTAGGCCAAGTTTGCCCAATGTAACTATTTCCATGACACATTGATGTGATTGCCGAGTGTGTTGCAGTGTACTGTAGTAACATGTACTACATACAGTAAGCAGCTTTGTATTCTGGAAAAAGTGCAGGCAACTTCCCGTCTGCTCCCAGAATTAAGAATGCCAGAATTGCTATGACTAGGCCATGTAAGGACATTCACTGTTTTCTCCTTCAACTGTTGTGTGGTCATTTTGCTTTGTGCTTTGAATCAATGTCATGTTGCCATTGGCAACTTTCCAGCAGAGGGCAACAGATTTTGCTCAAGAATTTGATGGCCCCATCCATTTTTCTTTCTATCCTGACAAATGCTCCAGTCCCTGCTGCAGAGAAATACCCTCATAACAGGATACTATCTCCTCCATGCTTTACTGTAGGGATGGTGTTATTTGGATGGTGAGCTGTATTGTATTTCTGCCAGACATATTGTTTGGTGTTGAGGCCAAAAAATTCAATTTTAGACTCATCTGACTGTAACACCTTTTTCCATGTGACCTCAGAATCTTCAAGGTGCGTTTTGGCAAAGCTCAGTCGTGACTACATGTGGACTTTCTTGAGGAGTGGATTTTTTCTTGCAACCCTCCCATACAAGCCACATTTGTGGAGAATGTGTGATATTGTTGTCACATGCACACATTGACCACTCTGTCATAAATTCCTGCAACTGCTTCAGAGTTGCTGTAGGTCTCTTGGTAGTGTGACATGGGGGATTATTATTATTATTATTATAATACAGGATTTATATAGTGCCAACAGTTTGCTCAGCGCTTTACAAAATTAAGTTAGACATTACAGTTTCAATACAATTTGGTACAAGAGGAAACAGGGCCCTGCTCGTTAGAGCTTTCAACCTAGGAGATGATTAGGTCTAGTGGTAGATGCTTTCCAAGTGAGTCCACACTAGTCAAACTCTTTTTCAGGGCTTGGTAGCCCTCTTTTATTAAAAGGCAAGAAACAAAAACACAAGTCCAAAATAAGCTTTCCCACACAGGGGTTCTTCTCCAGTGGTAAATACCAATGAAAAAATGCTAAGCCTCCTGGATAGTCCTCCTTAGCACTGCTGGTCAGCAGTACCTCTGCTGTTATGGGTCTTCCAGACCACTGGGTGTTCCCGGCACACAGTGTTGGACTCCTTTAATGCACACAGCTTCAGTCCTTTAACGCACACTGCCTTGAGCCCTTTAACGCACACGGCATCTCTCACACAGAGACACTCAATGGCAGCCACTACTCTCAGAAGACCATCATTATAAGGGCTGTGAGCACCTGGGCCCACACCCTGCTGGTTGACTACAAACTTTGGATACTGGGTTGGAAATTTCTTCCCTCCCAAGGCACTTTGAAATCTCCAAACTATGGAGCCCAATCCAGAAATATCAAAATCCGGAGAAACCTGCAACAGCAGTTTTCTCCACTCAAAATCTACACTCAGCAGTTCTGCACTCCACACATGTGCAGACCCTGTGTCCATTACCAGACCACTTCTACCTATTTTTATCCTTTTGACACAGCCCTGCACTGTTACAGTAGCCTCTCTGACTAGTTTTCGCCTGGCTCTTTCATCCAGTGTGGAGCGACATCCTGATCCAAGGAGGGTCTGTGTTGTACCAAATACCTTCCACTTCTTAATAATAGACTTCACTGTGCTTTTAGGCATTGATAAAGCCTTTGAAATTTTTTTGTATCCATCTTCTGACTTGTGTCTGTCCACCCAAACTTTATCCCAGAGATCTTTTGACAATGCCTTGCCACCCATAGTTGATTGTTTCAGTTGCACTATTAGGGACTGAACTGCTCCAAGAAAGCTCTTTTCATGCTGAGCTAATCAAAATGACCATAGTTGATCACAGTTGAAAGTCAAATGGCTTTGTGTGCCATTGAGAAGGTGATTGGCTACACCTGATTTAGTTTACAAGTAATTTTTAGGAGGGGGGTGATCCTTTTTTCCACAACGATTCTGAATTTTTAAAAAAACTTTTCTGACATGTTGGTGTTGTATCTTTCACTTGGATGTTATAAATTGCACATGTACAGTAACTAGAGTAAATACAGCTGTATAAAACATAAAATTGTGTCTGTCTTCATTTCAGGCTGCAAACCAATAAAATGTGATTATTTTGAAGGACGGGTGGTGGTTTTCTATACCCACTGTAACACCCTGTTTTGCAGAATTTCACACAGGAATATAATATTATGCATGACAGACTCCCTTGTCATTGGCAGGTAGACTGATACAATCTGCGTCTGCTGTCACTTATGATGGCCATACACAAATTCATTTTTTGTTTGAAAATTTAAATTTTAAGACAGTTTGTTTTTCTAATTATTAGTGGGTCAAATCAGCATTCGTTTTCTACCACAGTGACAGGAATATTCAAAGGGGCAGAATAGAAAACTTCTCGACTGAACCAATTTTTGGACAGTGTATGTGGTTTTTGTTCAAAAATAATTTGTCCATTTATCAAATGTACAAAGAATTTCTGTACGAAAATTCTCGTCCGAAAATCAATACGTGTATGGCCAGCATAAGACATTTAGTACCAGCAGCATGCTTTTTTTTTTATCACCTGTCATGAAGGGGTAAAAAAAAAATAGCCCCTTTAGAATACAAAAACAGCAGATAATCACTACTATAAGAGGCTAATTTATACTGTGAAACATTGAAAGTAGTAATATATATCACACATACCCAGAAGTTGGCTCTACAGGGTATTTTAACTGGATATCAGACATGAAGCTACATGAAGGGTGGAGGGGGGAATATAAATCTATTATATTAAAGTAGTACTAAAGGCTGAGACCTCTGTTTCATGGATATAATCACTTTAAATATAATGCACAATACTGAGAAACTTTTACTTTAAATGTAATTGTAATGCCTTATATTTCCTCCAGTCTATCAGTCTCCAGCTTCCCTGGATTCAGATGCTGATTTTCCCTACACAGAGCACTTAAAGTAATTTGTAAACATTGGATTTTTCTTTTTTTTTTTTTTCAAAAAAAGTTGTCATACTTACCTGCTCTGCGCAATGGTTTTGCACAGAGCAGCCCTGATTCTCCTCTTGTGGGGTCACCCACCATACCCTCAGAGTACCCCGATAACAAGCCGCAAAGTATAGTATAGAGTGCACCTATAGCAAATTTCTGCCTTTACTTCCTTCTCCTGCCCAGGACTACATGTCCCATGAGGCATTGCTCCTCACACATTCACAAGTTCTCAGACACTTATTGACATATATGAGCGGTGTACTGAGCTTTGTGTGCTGCACTGTTTTCTGACATGTAAACAAATAATGCATTATGTATGCAAGCCAACTAATTGACTGACCAAATAATAGAATATGAAAATAGTTGACAACTGTTTTCATAATCGATTATGTCGAGTAGTTTATTTCAGCCCTAATCCTGGACAAAAACATCTTTGTGGATGAGTCACTTGTCTATTTCACTGCCAGACTGGGAATCAAGCAGTTCATTCCCAGTAAAAAAAAAAAGCCAGATATGGGGTGAAACTACAAGCTGTGCAACAGAGCCACGGGGTACACATATGTCTTCTGCGTATATGAAGGAAAGTACACCCAGCTGCGTCCCCCTGAATGCCCAGACTATATTGGAACCAGTGGGAAAATCATTTGGGATCTTGTATTTCCATTCCTCAATAAGGGGTATTAGCTCTATGTTGATATAATTACTTGCCCCTTTTCCGCAATCTTTACCAGAAGCAAATACTAGCATTTGGCACAGTAAGCGCTAATAGGAAGGGCTTCCCTCAAAGGCTGGTGAATATAAGACTACAAAGAGGGAGTTGGGGAGTTTGTGGAACAAACAATTGTTGGCTATGAAGTGGAGGGACAAATGATAGATATAGATATATATATATATATATATATATATATATATGTATATCATCCAACAACACCTCCATGGAAGGAACAGCCCAGTCCACAAACCCAAATGTGTGCTTGAGTACAATGTTCATGGGGGGAGTTGAATATAACAATCAGATGATCCAACCCTATCATGCCACAAGAAGAACCCACCATTGGTAAACAGTCTCCATTTATCTCTTCAATTTGGCTAAATATAATTCCAATGTCATCTACCATAAATCCACTGAGAGACCCGAATCCTTTCTGAGATACCAGGAGGAAATTGTTACTGCTCTTTTGAACCAGGAAGGCTCACTAGAAAGCATTCTCTCAGATGCAGTGAGCAGACTCCATGAACGCCAATTTCCAGATAAACTTAAACATCTTTTACAAAGATGTAAAAATAAATGTCAGGTTTTCCCCAAGGGGGGGGGGGGGGTTAGACGAGACACCATTTATTACTGTTCCCCGTGTCCTCCACAACCAGGCCAACTGCTTCCGCTGTTACCATACATCGCTGCAATATTAGTGAGGTATGGTGAACATAATTCTGACTTCCTGCCGTTTACCTTCACACTCCTCATACCTCTGAATTCTCCTGAACTGACCCAGGCCTGTTATTTGACCATGCCTTTGCTTGCCACCTAAACTGACCATATCTCTGCCTGCACCTTAACTTATCCTGGCCTATTCGACCACACCTCTGCCTTCCTGCTAAACTGACCATACCTCTGCCTTCTCCAGGACCCTAGCCTGCTTATTGATGATGCCTCTGCTTGCCACCTGAACTATCGGCCATGTTTGTCCCTTCCGCCTGTAAATTGGCCATGTTTTTTTGCCTTCTGCTTAGACTAATCAAGATAACACAGGGATCTCCAGGTATGTGAGGGGCTCGAGTAGTTTTTCTGAGTGGATAAAACTACGTTTTTGGTTTTCTCTGGGTTTTGTAATTCTCGGATTAGGGGCTGGAGACTGGAAGCTTCGAAGAGTTTTGGGTGGGAAGAAGCCTCTACCCCTGTGTCCAGGTCCTACCTGACCAAGGCTACATGTGCAACACAATTGCTGTTTACGTAACAATGCACGCCCTACACGTGTGTTTACATCCATATGTGTGCACAGGGCAGCTGGGAAGGTTGGGGGCAGTACTATTGCTGCCCGAATCACTTTTTTACTAAATAGACAGGAGCACAGCTAGAGTTATGAGCCTACTTTAACCACTTGAATACCAGGGCATTTCTAAATGTACCTTGGTAAACAAGGGGTAAAGCATAAATAACAGCAAAGCTTTTTTTTTTTATATTTTGATAGTAGTGGGGGGGGGGATAGAACCAACATCAAGTTTTTGTTGCTGTCTGTGTCCCCATTAGGGTAACTTACTCTTTCTAATTGCCCTGGTCACCAGTGTCAGCAATCAGCACTCCCACTAGAGTTTATGTTCAGCATTTACAAACTGCAGCTAAATGGCACTTTTAAAGCATGCTGAAAGCTGCTCTGTTCACAACCATTGCACAGAACCAGTAAGTATAATACTTTTTGGGTTTTATTTTTTTGCTTCTTTATTATCACTTAATTACTGTTAATTGCTCATATTTAATGTAATTCTAAACCTTTAATTTGTTTTTAGCAACAAACATGTTATACTTACCTGCCCAATGGTTTTGCACAGAGCAGCCCTCATACTCCTCTTCTGGGTTCCAGTGTCAGGCGTTCCTGAACCCCCCTCCCCCCACACTGCTTTCTAAGGGGGATATTCATGCGGGTTCACTCCCTAAACGTGCAGCCTGCATCCATAGACATGGACAGCGGGGCTTTGCCCCATCCCTTACGCCTTCATCATAGGATTTAATTGCAGCAGGAGCCAATGCCCCCTTTGGAGATCCTGGTTGAAACACTCTAAATCATTGAAAAACAACACTGCAAACAGTAGTTATGAGGCCCTAATCAGAAGGAAGAAACTAACTTTGCATAGCCTCCTTGGATGCTGGGATCTGGGAGAGGCTTACCAAGCATCTTATCAAAAGATTTCGCATAAGATATTGTATTAAAGTGGAACTTCACTGCATCTGAGCACCAAAAACCATGCTTTATTTTGCTGAAAAATCACATTACATAGTTACATATATTAGTCTGACTGAAAAAAGACAAAAGTCCATCCAGTTCAAACAAAAAAAAAGTATAATCCTATAGCCACAGTTGATCCAGAGGAAGGCAAAACCCCCCAGAAAATGATCCAATTTGCTCCTGCAGGGGAAGAAATTCCCTTGTGATCCCCCAAGAGGCAATCGGATGTTCCCTGGAAAAACTTTACCTATAAATGTTAGTAACCAGTTATGTTATGTGTACCTAGGAAAGAATCCAGGCTTTTTTTAAAGCAATCCACTGAGCTGCCCAGAACCAACTCTTGAGGGAGTCTATTCCACATTTTCACAGCTCTTACTGTGAAGAAACCTTTCCGTATTTGGAGATTAAATCTCTTTTCCTCCAGATGTAAAGAGTGCCCCCTTGTCCTCTGTGATGACCTCAGGGTGAATAACTCTACACCAAGTTCACTATATGAACCACTGATGTATTTATACCTCATAGCTGATCTCCTCCATACCTCTTATCAGTTTGGTTGCCCTTCTCTGCACTTTCTCCAGTTCCCCAATGTTTGTTTTGTGAATTGGTTCCCAAAACTGAACTGCATATTCCAGATGAGGTATACTAATGATTTGTACAACAAATTGAATAACATTTCCTGGCATTTCTGGCTGTGGCCTTCCTGAGAGAGGGCAGATGCTTCATGTAGCATCTTGTTCCTGGAATTCATCTGCCCTTAGCTCAGGCATGTAGGCAGGAGGGTGTGCTTAGCTGAGAAAACCCCTCCTATTCTCCTAAAGACCCCTGGGGTGTATGACATAATTTGCCCAGGCATGGAAACCAGGAAGTAACTGAAGAAGTGTGAAAAAAGTTTAAACCCACTAAATATACTTTCCTATTTACTAATATATAAATAATATAATTATAAAAGTCAATGTTACATAAGACTGAGAGGGTGAAGTTCTGCTGTATTCACAATGTAACCTGCATGATGCAATGTACTGTATGTATTGTGACATTTCATGCGCTGGCCTTTATTAGAAACCGCTCTAAACTTGCACAACTTGTAAGATTTATGTAACCTAAAACTAAATTTGTTTTCCCAGCACCAAACTATGATAAGAATCAGTGGCTGGATGAGAAGGAAACGCTTGGTTTGGATTTTCCAAATGTAAGTGACAATGCAAGTAAAAAATTGGGTTTGGGGGCATTACATTAGAAAAACACATGGTTGAGCACTTATTAGGAAAGAGTGGGAATTTATTAAGAGTGGAAACTGCAAAGTGCGAGTTTGCAGTTGTGCTGAATACAGGACATGGCATGAATTGGTATGCGAAAAGGCAAGTATTGACCCAATAGTTTAGACTAGTCGTTCCTAGCCAGGGGTCAGTGGAACACTATAGTTCCTCCAGAGGTTGCTAGGGATTCCTTGAGCAATGTGTGATTCATGCCTCTTGTTCCCACTGACACCATTGGTTTTTTTAAGCTATTTGTAAGAGGGGGATTGGATGTACTGATCCTTCTGACCTGCAGTTTTCACTCATCCCCCACATTTGATAGAATAGACTTGTCATGCCTGAATTTGTGACCGGCGTCTTTTAGCTTCAGTTGATAATTACAGTAGAATTCTTTTTAGGATTAAAAAAGTTGTTCTATTGATGCCTATGTTTAGGGAGGGAGAGAGAGGGTTAAAATGGATGTAAACCCAATCATTAACCGCTCTTATAATCTTTACTGTTGTATTGCCATTTCAAGACTTTTTAAAATAATTTTTAATCCTGTAACTTTACTTTAAAATTAATACCTGGTGATCCTACCATGAATACCCTTGTACAGGCACTTCCTGTTATGGGGTGACAACTCTGATCCACTTGTGCTCCTGTGTTGTCACCTATCAATACATGCTCTTCTGATGGAAACTACAAGCAGCCATGCTGATAAACATTTGGGGGGATTTACTAAAATTGGTGCACACAGGATCTGGTGTAGCTGTGCATAGAATCCAATCAGCTTCTGGGCTATATTGCCAAAGCTTAATTAAACAAGCTGAAGTTAGAAGCTGCTTGGCTGCCATGCACAGCTGCACCAGGTTCTGAGTGCTTCAGTTTTAGTAAATCTTCCCCATTGAGTGAGTATGGTTCACTGTTGTAACTGTCATGAAGCTGGGCCAGCGCAATGATATGCAGCATAAGCTGAGCCTAGCACATGTAGACAGAAAGGGGTAATTTACTAAAACTGGTACACACAGGATCTGGTGCGACTGAGCATAGAAACTAAGCAAACCCATATTCTATCCAAAATGAAAACCCTTACTGTATCCAAAATGGGGGAAAAAAAGGTTTTGCCTATAGTTCTACTGTAAGTGCAAAAAAGAACAAGAAAACAAGTATTTTATGAAAAACTAATGGCAATTATCTGATACACGGTGACCCTGATTTACCAAAGAAATGTTTACCTTGTAAAGTGAATTTTAACTGATATTAGGTGTTGAATATAGGTAATAGTTTTGAGATACAAATGATTACAGCTAAATTTACATTTATTCTTTGCAACCAAAGCTCCAAGCCCAAATGTCCAGCACCAAAAAACTAACATACAAGAAATAATTATACAATGAAGGCTGATTATGACAAAGTTGTTTGAACTGCATAAATAATGGTGAAATTATTCTATTTTACAGCTGCCATATCTTATAGATGGTAATGTTAAGCTTACACAGAGTAACACAATTCTGAGCTACATTGCACGCAAGCATGAATTAGGTGAGTATCAGCTCTAGATTGTTTTGTTTTGTGTTTTCTCTCCTACTGATCTAGGAAGTGGAAGAGGGATTGGGATATCTCCATTAGGAGCAATTTGGAGTCCAGGGAGCCTAACCATGTACATTCATTAGAAAGTTTTAAAAATGAACTGGGTGCATTTCTAAATGCACAAATTACTGTATAATACCATTTATAGGTAATAACATCAGAGATTGTTGACCCAGGAAATATGAGATTGCCTTCAAGAGATCAGGAAAGAATGTGCTTCCCTCAGTGGAGCAAATTGGATCATGCTTTTTATAGGGTTTATTTTTTTTTTTATATCCTCTGGATCAGTTGTAGGCATAATGAAAAATTGAATGACAGATACTGTAATTTTATTTTCCTAATTTCCAAACCCACCCTGCAGGCCAGAGTACTTGGTGTCATTCTGGACTCCAACCTATCCTTCCAGCCCCAAGTCCAATCTTTAACAAACTCGTGCAGACTCCACCTCCGCAACATCGCCAAAATACGCACGTTCCTAACCCCAGAAACCACTAAACAGCTCATCCACTCCCTCATCATATCACGACTCGACTACTGCAAATCCCTCCTCACTGGCCTGCCCTGCCACTGGCTATCCCCGCTTCAGTCGATCCTGAATACGGCTTCCAGACTCATTCACCTTTCCAACCGCTCCGTTTCCGCCACCCCCCTCTGCCAATCCCTCCACTGGCTTCCGATTGCGCAACAGATCAAATTTAAAATCCTAACACTGACATACAAAGCTGTCCACCATACTGCCCCGAACTACATCACCGACCTAATATCCAAGTACCACCCAGCACGCACACTCCGCTCCTCACAAGACCTCCTTCTCTCTAGTTCCCTGGTCTCCTCCTCCCATGCCCGCCTCCAGGACTTCTCCAGGGTGTCACCCATCCTCTGGAACTCCCTTCCCCAACCCATCAGATTATCACCTACTCTCCTCTCCTTTAGGCGCACCCTGAAAACCCATCTCTTCAGGGAAGCCTACCCCCTGCTAACTTGACCGACCTCCTCCACTCTTCCTACCACTCCATCCCCCACAGCTATCTCCTCCTGTACCACTATCCAGTCCCTTCTAAATTGTAAGCTCGAAAGAGCAGGGCCCTCGATCCCCTCATGTTTTGCATTGTATTGGTATTGTTCTGTCACATGTTCTGTCCCCCTTTGTAATGTACAGCACTGAGTGAACTATTGGCGCTTTATAAATACTGTATAATAATAATAATAATTAGCTCCATGTCAAAACAACTGGATATGGGCTCCCCTCATGCTTCCAGGACCTAACTGATAAATTTGAGTCCACCTACAGCCTTGGTGTTCTGTAACTAGTCCTACCAAGCTGGGTGGGAATTGTGCTGACATGAAGCTCCTCAGGAAAGGAAAATTAAAGTATTTGTCATTCAATTTTCCATTTTACTGACGGCTCAATGTCAGCACAGCTGGGAACAAACTAGCCACACAGGGGAGGAATAATGCTACACACTCCTCAATTCTGGCTGAAAGCAGAAGTCAGGATGCCTCTGCCAAACTCAATTGTCATTAAGACTGCTTCTATACAGTAATGAGCCATGAACGTACTGTATATATTAATACCCATGTAGCTGACTTGCAGATAGTGTCTAGGAACACTCAGCCTGCTGCCACTCACAAGGTCGAGACCCTTCTAGTGGAGAGTGACATGATCCCCCTGGCACAGCCAACTCTTTCAACTTGTAGGCCAAGGAAATGAGCTTCACCAACCAAGAGGCAATAATCTTGTTGGATGCTGTGAAATCATTACATGCTCCACCTGGAATGACAAACAAATGCTCTGACTTCCTGATGCCAGATTTTATCTTGACGTAACATTTTAAAGCTTGGTCCACATCTGGTGGGCTAACTTCTTGTCTTGGTTAGTCCCCAAGAGGGATGTAGGAAGGACAGCCTCTTGTGTGATATGGGCTTTGAAGGCCACTTTAGGCACAAATTCGAGCATTGGCATGAGTACCACTCTGTCCAGGAAGAACATGAGAAAGGGCTATTTAACCACTTTCCTACCAGGCACTTTTACCCCCTTCCTGCCCAGGCCAATTTTCAGCTTTTAGTGCTGTTGCACTTTGAATGACAGTTGCCCGGTCATGCAAATCTGTGCCTAGAAGAAATTTTTTTCACACAAATAGAGATTTCTTTTGGTGGTATTTAATCGCCACTGGGGTTTTTATTTTTTGCACTATAAACAAAAAAGAGCAAAAAAATTTGAAAAAAAAGGTAATTTTTCTCCTTCACTGATGTGCCTTGATGATGCTGCACTGATGAGGTGGCACGTATAGGCAGCACTGATAGGCTGCACTGATGAGGTGGCACTGGTGGGCATTGATGGTGCTGCACTGATATGCAGCAACGATGAGCACTGACAGGCACTGGGTGCAACTGCTGGGCAGCACTGATGGGTGGCACTGATGGTCGCTGGTGGGTGGCACTGCTGGGCACTGATCATCAGGGCAGATCTGCTCTGTGACATTTGCCGGTTATTGGCAGTACTTTCCTCATGCTGTAACAGCGTGAGGAAAGTGCTGCTGATAACCGTCAACTGTATTTACTTTGTGATCTGCTGTGCCATTGGACACAGGTGATCACGTGGTAAAAGGCTGCTGTGATTGGCCTTTTACTTAATCATGTGATCAGCTGTGTCGTTAAACCCCAAGGCAGCTAATACAGACACTCTTCTGGCTGATGTACTTGCCATCAGGAAAGAAGTTTTCAGCAAGAGGTACCACAAGGGGCCACATTGATTGCAGGCATCTGATGCAAAAAAAGTCCAACACCAATGAGAGATCCCACTTCTAGAACAACAATCACTTAGGAAGGCTTCAACCAAATTGCAGCTTGGAGAACAATATAATTAAGAGACGGGTGCCCACTGTATGCCGGTGAAGGCAGAGATGCACTATATTGCCATAAATGTATTGGGACACCTGCCTTTACATGCACATGAACTTTATTGGCATCCCAGTGTTAGTCTGTACAGTTCAATATTGAGTTGGCCCACCCTTTGCAGTATAACAACTTCAGCTCTTCTGGAAAGGCTGTCCACAAGGAATGTTTTACCATTTTTCCAGAAGCGCATTTGTGAGATCAGGCACTGATGTCGGACGAGAAGGCCTGGCTCGCAGTCTACGCTCTAATTCACCCCAAAGGTGTTCTGTCTAGTTGAGGTCAAGACTCTGTGCAGGCCAGTCAAGTTCCTCCATTCCAAACTCGCTCATCCATGTCTTTATAGACCTTGCTTTGTGCACTGGTGTGCAGTCATGTTGGAACAGGAAGGGGCCATCCCAACCGTTCCCACAAAGTTGGGAGCATGAAATTGTCCAAAATGTCTTGGTATGCTGATGCCTTAAGAGTTCCCTTCACTGGAAATAAGGGGCCAAGCCCAACCCCTGAAAAATAACCCCACACCATAATCCCCCCCTCTACCAAACTTTACACTTGGCACATTGCAGTCAGGTAAGTACCATTCTCCTGGCAACCGCCAAACCCAGACACATCCATCAGATGGCCAGACATAGAAGCGTGGTTCGTCACTCCAGAGAATACGTCTACACTGCTCTTGAGTCCAGTGGTGGAGTGCATTACACCATTGCAGCTGACGCTTTGCATTGCACTTGGTGATGTAAGGCTTGGATGCAGCTGCTCGGCCATGGAAACCCATTCAACCTATGCACTGTTGTGCTAATCTGAACTTTGGAGATCTTTAGCTATTGACTTCTGCAGAAAATTGGTGACTTCTGCACACTGTGCACTTCAGCATGCGCTGTACCCACTCTGTCATTTGTTCCCAGTTGTTTCCACTTTGTTATAATACCATTAACAGTTGACCATGGAATATTTATTAGCAACGACATTTCACGGATGGACTTATTGCACAGGTGGCAACTTATCACGGTGCCACACTTGTATTCACTGAGCTCCTGAGAGCAACCCGTTCTTTCACAAATGTTTTTAGAAGCATCTGCATGCCTAGGTGCCTAATTTTATACACATGTGGCCATGGGGGTGATTGGAACACTTGAATCCAATGATTTGGAGGGGTGTCCTAATTCTTTTGGCAGAAACTTCAGAACATAACAGACTTGTGAAGAGCCCAGTGTAAAACCTTGATCAGCAGCAGTCTTGTGAATGTATGCCATATTCCACTATGGGAATTATTAGTGCTGTCCTTCCTTGATTTCAAAAGAGTATTCACACCTGAGATCTATTAGCCTCTACCTCTCAAGACCCAGGCCATCAGCTTGAGCCTGTCAGGTGCTGGATGAATAGGACTTTGGAGATGATTTGATCTTTCCAGCAAAGGGAGGGGATCCTTGATGCTCATTAGAAGTAGCAAAGGGTACCAAGGCCCCTTCAGCCAATCTGGGATCATCACCTGAATTTCCACCTTCCCCCACCACAGCCTCAGCAGGAAGCTGAGAATCAGAGATAGTGGCAAAAAGACATAAGCTGTCTTGGGAATCCACTCTGCGATCAGCACCTCCATCCAGATTGCCTACGCATCCAGGACCCTGGAATAGAACTTCAGCAACTTGGTGTTGACTAGGGATGTGAACTGTGAACAGGCCTACTTCTGGAAGAAATTACAAAGCTCTGTTAGTTCTCCAAAGACTTGCAGCAGTCTGGACTATTCGTTGCCTTCCAGGATTGTCCTGGACAAATAGTTCACCTAAAAACTCTTCCGGCACACAGGCTGCAGATAGCTGCAGCAGATTGACTTGGACAGACTCTAGATTTGAAAAAACCTCCTTCAGGAGGGACAGACTGTGAGTGCCCCATTGTTTCTGGATGTAGGCCAGTCGTTGTGTTGTCTAACTTCACCAGGACAGGTCCACCTCAAATGAAGTGACCCATGGCTAGGAGAGCCTGAAATGCCACTCTCAGCTTCAGGATGTTGGACACCATCTTGGATCCTTGAAGAATGCCATTGGCACTGAGCCCGTTGCTCCTGAAATAAGGCTCCTCAACTACTTTGCTAATGTCTGACTGCACCACCAGCCACTAGGTCATCAGATGGGAATGACATTGCAGAAGATTCTGCTTCTTTACCACAAGTTTCACTTTCATACAGGGCGTAATCCATACCTTTTGACCTAGGCTCTCTGACTGCCACTGGTCCAGAAACCCTACTTGCAAGGGGGAGAGAGTTCAACTGAGCCTACCTGACCTGCTGGAGCAAGGTGATTTCTGCAGCTCAATCTGAGAAGTTAATGTTGAATGATCTCCCAAATATGGCCTGAAATGCCTGCCTTATTGGACCATGTGTCCATCACCAAAGCTGTACCTATGTCCAAAGAGGAGCCAGCGAGTGCCCATAAGACATGTATGGGTGGCACAATCCTCAAAATACCATAAAACATCCTGACATGGAGCTCTTCACTGACCTCTTGGATTGTGTGCTGGCTCACCAACATTTCCTGGACTCTAACAGAAATGCAGAAGCTACCCTCTCTGGAGTGAGCATGGAAACTGACTCTTGAACTTTGGTCTCCTTTAACTCAACCAATGTTCATCTGGAGGCAGGACTGACCGCTAATATAGGCTTCACCTTCTAAGGTCAAGAAGAACAATGCAGTGATTGCGTACGTCCTTGAAGGCCACAGCATCTTCTAATAGTAAGATCATGTATTCGACCAATAACATAAGGGACACATTGACCAAAGGGGTGATTTCAAACCCTGAAAATCTTCCTGTTCAAAAGGGCATCATTTCGACATCCTGCTGTAACAACATGCTTCTATCTTGTAGAAGGAGCACTTTTTTCAGTCACGATAAGGGAATTGTCAAGCCGTCCTCTGGGGGCACTTGAAATACTTCCACAGCTTTGCTTCTATTGAAAGGCATATCACAAACCTGAACAAAAGTGATCCTCATCTTCTTCAGCAGAGACTAATGAGGGTTGATTGGATTGAGAAGGCTCTGAGACTAGTTTTAATGGCCCTGAAAGGACATTGCCAGATTAGATGGCCCTTGCAGAAGGTGAATTCAGCAATTCCTTTAGAGTGTCTTGACCATATGCTTAATTGTGACAACTTGGTCAACATCAACTTAATCACTATCGGCTTGAACAAAGCGGATATCATAGTCATGTTCATCCACATTTTCTTTGGAAGAATCTGACAAGGGTTGATTTGAGAAGGTTATGAGACTGCTCATTGGCAGAATATATGACCCCTTCACAGGGTGAGCAGAAGCAACTCCTTTAGAATGTATCGACCACATATTCAATGAATGTGATAACATGTTGGGTATCAACTTCCTTATCCCTGGCTGATTGAATCAGCAGGGATCATACAGTCATGCTCATCAATATCTTCTTTTTGGAAAAGTCTGATGGTACCTGCACGTCTGACTTTCCTCTTACGTCTTTGGCCAGCTGTAGTCATGACAGTGGCTTCTTCTAAATTAAGTACGAAGAGAATTTTGATTGGATTATGGTGACCTGTAGTGGAATGCCCTGCAGACCAATTTAAGCATATCACAGTGACAGCATTGAACCTGAAATAATTCAGTCTGGATAAACACGCAATGTTTATTGAATGTGACATCTTCTTAGGTGTCATGAGCTCTATCCCTGGCTGCTTGAACCAGCAGAATACATAGTCATGCTCATCCACATCTTCCTCCAAAGAGGGCTGTTTTGCCTGGGAAGGCTATGAGACTGCTCATTGCCAGAACATATAACCCTTTCACAGTGTGAGTGGAAACCACTCCTTTTGAGTGTATTGGCCACTTGTCTAATGAATGAGACAACCTGTAGGTGTCACCATCCTCACCTGTGGTTGAGTGAACAAAGGAAGATTCATACAGTCGTGTTCATTTGCATCTTCTTTCTTGAAGAGGGATGTTTCGCTTTAAAATGCTCTGAGACTGCTCATTGCCAGAATAGACAATCCTTTCACAGGGTTTTGCCTGCCACTTAACACTGCAACTCAAAAATAATTCAATGCAGTAGAAAATAGCTTGCTTAGTAACAAACCCTAAATGTTTAACTACTGCTAGGGGGAGGCTGATACTGCCTCTTCCAACCACAGTCCTAAGATCACCAGATTGTTAATGAACCAAACCTTTCCCTGCCAGAGAGTAGGACATGATGAAACTGTTTTGTTCAGAAGAGCAACAAAGGTTGAAATCTGCAACAGAATTACAATAAAATTCTCCAGTGTACACAAACCACCCAAGGGAATTTTTGACCCCCCTTTTTTTGGCTGGTAGTCATTCACAGGCAACTCCTCTACCTTCTCTGGTAATGCTGGTCTTTAAAGGGGGTTTTCATAATGGCACAATAGTAAACATGAAAAGTCACCAATGGGTACATGCCATGTGTGAACAAACAAAGTATTACTTTGTGTACCTGTTATGCAGAGTACCACCTCTGGAGAAGCTCAGGGTATGCACCGAGGCTTCTGCGAGCAGGGCACAATGATGCATAGCAATGCAGCATTCATTTGGATACAAAGCATTTTGAAACTTGGCTCACCCAAACTCCGCCATCCGTCTATAAACTCTGGCACTGTGCTGCCCACTTCACATGGACTCAGTGGACCCCAGACAAGGCTGTTAGCCATGATAAAATCCTCCCTGAGGACCAGCAGCGGGGCTCCCTGGATTATGGGTCATTTAGCTGCTACACCAGGGACCACCTCAAGCTGAAACCCAGAAGCATGGACAGACAGCCAGCCATTTAGACCAGCCAGGTAGAGGAGCACACCTAGGTCCTGCACATAGCAGTAAAAAAGGGGAATGCCAAGGCTGCAGGTGGGCTCAAGTTTATGAGTTAGGCTCTTAAACTATGGAGGGGGTGCGGGGACAATACCCAGCTGTGTTGACAGGAAGCTGTCAGGAAAGGATTCTGTATATGGAAGTTTTCTATTTGTTTTCTATTAGTTGAACTAGATGCACTTGTATCTTGTTCAACTTGAATAGCTATGTAACATGAGGTTCCGGAAGAGAAGAGGAGTTCTTGGGGCGCATCTGCCTTGGAGACCAGTGGAGGGAGGCAGTGGGAATAGGCACTAGAGCAGCTCTTCTAGGAGTAGAAGCAGACTGTGGGCAGAAGAGAAGAGAAAGAAGGCACTTCTAAGTGCAGTACATCCACATGTTTATTGGTAAAAACAGTGAAAACCACTTACAAAGGTTGTTAAGGCTCAGGCATATAGAACGTCAATGCAGGGCCCCTGTCACTGTTTCCTGGAGCTCATTGTGCCGCCCAGCAATGGCAGGGGGAGCTCATAGTCTTGATGAAGGAGCTATTGCGCATGCTCTGAAACGCGTCACTGCCCACCATTGACATAATTTCTGGGACCTGCGTTCCACGTGGACGGCGTGCATTCCACGGCAGCCCAGGAAGAATGGCGGTCATCTTGCAGTTGCACCTGAGCTCCCACTGCTGCTTCTGGATGGCACAATGAGCTCCAGGAAACAGTGACAGGAGCCCTGCATTGACCTTCTATATGCCTGAGCCTCATCATCCTTTGTAAGTGCTTTTAACTGTTTTTACCAATAAACATGTGGATATACTGCACTTAGAAGCACCTTCTTTCTATCCTGTCCTGCCCAACGTAAGGTTCCAACCTGACATCCTTAAAGCGGTAGTAAAGTCTTCTTTTCAGTTGTACCCACAGACAAATCTATAAAAGGCTTACCTGTAGGTACAGTGAATATCTCCTAAATGTGCACTGTTTAGGAGATATTCACATCTGTAGCAGCCAACACGTGTGCTCAGTCCATTCAGAGCGCTGTGCCATGGCAGTGACTCCCGTGCGTATACGTAAGAGTGACGTCATTGAGCTTCAGCCATTCAACCGGCTGGATCCCACAAATCTGGAAGGAATACCGGGTGAAGATGGAAGCCCTATCAGTGGTGACAGAGTGCTGCTGGAGTGATCCATTTTACAGGCAAGTCTTTCAGAATGTGCTAGTATATGATGCATACTAGCACATTATGCCACTGCCATTAGCTTGCAGGGGAACCAACTTTTTTTTTTTTTTTTTTATGACTTTACTGCTGCTTTAAGGGTGAGGCTGATGAAGGACCAGTTGACTCTGTCAAAGGCCTAAGGGATAGGTCAGTCTTCAGCCTTAGACAGGGCCACATTGATGTTGATTAATGGATAGTTCCATCTCTAATGACTTTAGTAGGCACTTGCTCCAAATGTATTTGTTGGAAGTTTGGAATCCGGGTGAGGATTTTGTAGAATAATTTAGATCAATGTTGAGAAGGGAAATGGGTCTATAATTGGAACAGTGTTGAAGGTCTTTCCCTTAGGGATGACAGAGATGTGGGCCAGTAACGCATGGGGGGTGTGGAGTCTGGTGTTGTCTGAGCAAATTGAATGTATCCATAAAATGGGAATGGTATTGTAATAGTTGCATGTGAACCCATAAAGGCCAGGGGCCCTATCCAGTTTGGCTTGCTCGAAGAGTTGTGCCAATTCAAATGGTTTAATCAGTTCTTCTAGGAGATTAGATGGTTTTTATATATAGGGATGGCATTATATACTGTGAGGTACGCTCCAATTCTTTGCTTGCGTATTCATGTTGGGGGGGTCTGTGTGTTTTGTGAGGGAGAGTTCTGCATACGTGTCGAGTGCCATCTTTCTCTTATAAAGGGTCATCAGTTTGTTAATTTGCGATAAAAGATCTAAGATGCATTGACCGAACTGTTTCTTAAAGTGAGAGCCACATTTAATGAATGCCCTTGTCAGATATGGATTATGTGCTCCCCAAACAGTGTGAAGCTAGGTTTCAGAGGTGGTGTTGGTAGTGATTTATAGGCCAAGTTCATTTTAGGGTCCATCACTACAGATTGGTCTTTTAGGAGAGATTCACTAAACTCTTACATATATCCTCAGAAGTAACTAGCCCCAGATGATGACAGAGATGAAACAAATCCTTATATATAAGATGTACCTGTATATCTGCAGCCTTCTTACTCTAAACACATTCAAAGTACCAAATTTAGACAGCATTTCATCAGCTCCAGTAGGCAGGGGTACCTATTGTCACACAGTGCACAGCATGAAGCTGAGTGTAATCTGAAACCTGGGTGGAGGTAAAGAACACACCATCTACACAGTCTCAGGGAGACTAAGGCTGTCAATCACCTGCTGGCTGTGTGCTGAAGTGGGAGCAGGGCAGTCTCCCATGATCGCCTGGCTGTGTCAGCATAGACTGTCAGAAGTGACTCATTCAGATATGCTTTTGTTCATTTTTCTTTTTGTTTGCATAGATCGGTAATTATCATTCAACATGAGGCTGTGGACATTAAGTGAAGAGGGCAAACAGGGCTTAGTAGTGTATAGCTTGGACTGTAGTCACAGAAAAAGGAGATAATGGGAGATAAGAGAATTGGAGGGGGGGGGGGGATATTGGTCAGAGAATGTGGAGGAAGGAAGCCAAGGGGAATAGAGTAGCAGAAAGTGGGGGAGGAACAGCAGTCAGGAGGGAGGGATGAGAAGGAGAGGGAAATGGGTGGAAGGGTAGAGGATGAAGAAGAATAGGAGAAGGGTGGAAGGGGGGGGGGGGATTATCCAGTTGTTTGAACTAAGTGCATGGCCCAGGATCCTAGCCCCATTCTAATGAATGATTCAGTCCATAGCCAACTAGGCCTCCTACCAGTGGTCTTATGCTACTGTATGAATGGCTTGACAGATCATGGTTACCAGATTCCAGGGTGAGTTTTCTCTCTATCCATATGAACAGGATGCTTTACTTAAACACTGGTCAGTGAAGCTCCCATGTAAGAAACAACTTGAATGGCTAATCTTTGAAGGTGAACACCTATTTGGATCCTCCTTAAAGCAGTAGTAAACTTTCTATCTTAACTTCTACCTACAGGTAAGCTTACAATCAGGCTTACCTGTAGGTACAATGAATATCTCCTAAATGTACACATTTTAGGAGCAATGCACATTGGTAGTAGACAATTACATCACCCGTGCATGCACAGCAATGCTCTGCAATCAGACCACAGTATACCGTGGAATGCAGAGCCTATGTGCATGAGTGGGAGTGACGTCATCACGGCCCAGCCATTTAAACAGCCAGAGCCCCCGAACCCAGAAAGAAGACCAGGTGAAGATGGAAGCCCTCTCAGCGGTGACTTCATGCAGCTGGAAAGCTCCATTTGAAAGGGAAGTATATCATAACATGCTAGTATGGAGTGGATACACATTATGGCATAAACCTGCAGGGGACTGATATATTATATTTTATATATATATATATATATATATATATATATATATATATATAATTTTTTTTTTTTGGCCTCTTCACTGCCCCTTTTAAGGAGTTCACAGGAGGTAAAGTAACTTCCTCCTCCAGAAATTTGAGGCTTGTGCTTCTACAAATAGAAATACTGCTTCTGAAGTTAGAAAAGATTCCTTTCATCTCTCTGACCTCCAGTTTCAAATCTAAGCCAGAAATGTTCTTTCATAGAAAGATGTTACCCTCAGTACCAGCTAAGTCTGGTTCCAACCCCTGTTCCCAATGGTGGTCTCTCCCTTCCTGGGAGATGTCAATTTGGCCTTTTGGTTACAGGACACCTCAGATGTCCAGGTTCATAGTATCATTTCCATGGGCTACAAATGAGTTTCAAAATCTGCCTCCTACCCGCAACAAAACTTGTTTCTTTCTCTCTGCTAGGACAGGCAAATAACCAAATTTTATTGTTTCTGTTCACCAGCTTCTGTCTCATTAGGTCATTCCTGTACCAGAAGAGGAATGCTTTCAAAGCTTCTACTTGAAACTGTTTACGGTTCCCAAACCAATAGAAGGAGTCTGGCACATTCTGGATCTCAAAATGCCTAACTCTCCTTTTTGGGTTCAGAGGTTCCTCCTTCTTGGAAACCATATGACTTCAGTAGACATTCAGGATGCTTACTTGCAAATTCCCATCATTTCTCTACTCCAACTCTATGCGTGTTTTGTGGGCAATCAACATTACTAATTTATCACCCTTTCTTTTGGCCTATTCATAGTTCCCCTGTTTTTTACCAAGGCGCTTGCCCCAGTCCTAGCTCTGCTCCATGACCAAAGGATTTACATGGTAGGGTTATCTCCTGCAGAAGGATCAGTCCCTCCTATCCCTGTCAACTAGTGGACAGTGCAGACTCTGCAGAGCTTCAATTGGATCCTCAGTCCGTGGAAGTAATCAGTGGAATTGTCTCTAAAGATTTGAGTACTTGCACCTGATGTTTGACATGGCTCTGCCCAGGATCTTCCTGCCCTGGGACAAACATCTGCCCATCTCATACCCACACCCTCAGAGCCCAGAGGAGACCTTTGCTCTGTGCTTGCATGGGGGTCTTGAGTCTAATGGGTGCCTGCTTTTGAGGCTGTACTGTATGGTCGGTTTCATTCCAGACTGTTGCAATACAACGTTGGCTTCTTGGTATAGGGGATTTTGTCACTGGGAAAAAATCTTCTTCTCATCAGCATCCTAGAACTGAAGGTGATTTGGTTGCCCCTTTAACACTGGGTCCCTCAACAATAGTGGGGGCACCCAACGAAACTCCACAACCATGGCACAACCATGGTCTACATCAACTATTAAGAAGGCACCAGAAGATTTGCCATGCAAATGAGAGAACTTCGATGATCTCCTGGCCATAACTACATGTTCTAACCCTCTGTCATTCACATCCCAGGTGTGAATTCATGCTCCACTGAATACATCTTGTCCTTCCTCCAGTTGTTTATTCTCTTTCAGCCGTTGTCCTCGCATCCCTTTTATTAAAGTGATTGTAAAATTTCCTGATTTGTTCTTTTTTTTTGGGCTTTTTAAATAAAAAACATGTCATACTTGCCTGCTCTGTGCAATGGTTTTGCACAGAGCAGCCCCGATCCTCTTCTCGTGCTCCTCGCCAGTGCTACAGGCCCTTTCTAGTAATACTTCTAGGTGCTCCAGGTGACCCCACATGGATTTGCACTCACCACAGTGGATGGACCTTCTATTACTAGAAGGTTGTTCAATTACAGACAAAACTAGTTGAAGCAGTGTTCCCTAGCCGATATGCCACATCCCATTCCTGGAGTGCAAGCCAGCTTCTGGTCTCAGAGGGTGGCAGCCATCTTAACCATAAGCGCTGTATGTACCTGGTGCCAGTCATTAGGCATATATACATGTGAGTGTGGTCTAATTGTAAGGTTTTATATGGTTTTATAAAGTTGGCTGCTTTGCGCAATGAACCTTTTCCCTGATACTGTTTTTTGAGTGGTGGTGTATTGCATTGGAATAAATCGCATCCTGTTACATATGAATGGTCAAGTTGGTGTCAAGATACACAGTGGATCCAACCAAAAAAGCGCAGTAAGACATATCTTGTAATAGAGGGTCCATTCATTGTGGTGGGAGCAAATACATGTGAGGTCACCTGGAGCACCTGGAAATGGTCACCTGTTACTAATGGTGCCAGCACCTGTTCACCTATCTTTTGGTTTTCAAGCAACTATTTGAATGGGACTTACTGATACAAAATTGAATTATCTGGTGTTTATCTATCTCTTGCACTTTAATATGCGTCAAACTGTTTAGTAACCTTGATTTACATTTTTGGCGGCGTGTTCCATGGTACATTGACCTAAATCTTTTGGTTCTTCAGAAGCCACCCTTCAAACAGTTAGGAATATTCTTTTATCTGACCTTACCCACAAGGTGGCTTCTCTCATTGCTATCACCTTTTCTCAGGGTTTCTGAGTTAGCAGCCTTATACTGTAAAAAGCCTTTTATAGTGTTGCACAAGGACAAGGCAGTCTGGAGGTCTAGAACATCTTTCCTCCCTAAGGTGGTCTCTTCCTTCCACCAAAGAGGACATTTGTTGTTCCCTCCCTTATCTCCTGCTCCAAAACCTCTCAAGAATCTTTCAACTACAGTCTATTTTAAACCCCTTGGAGCTGGATCCTCCCGGCCCCTTAAGGGGTTTTAGATGCTGGGATCATGTGACCGCTGTGGATGTCACAGGAGTCACATGATTGGAAAGTTCCCGATTGCAAGTAGAGATTGGGAGCTTTCTGTTAGTTGCAAGTAATTGTGCTGGGAGTGTGCACGGTGCATGCTCTTGGCAGTTTTGTTTTTCTTAGGGGGAAAAAAAAGGCAGCCTCACTGCCGAGAGGCCACATATGAGTACAGGGGGCAGGAAGGAGTTAAACAATCAGATTCCCTCTTTGTTCTCCTAGAACAGGGGTAATGAATTAAAATTCACAGAGGCCATATCAGTAACATCTACTTCCAGCAAAGGTACGAATCTCATGTTTGTTCTGTGACTCAAATCCTTCACATCACAGTCCCCTCTTTATTTTGGGGTCATCAGTCCTCTCCTTCACATCAATGCCCCCCACAGTCCCCCCTTTACATTACAGCCACCCCTCCACATCATACACCCTTTGCATCATACACCCTGTTTACATCATAGTGTTCCCTTTTACATCACATCCCTTTTACATATACTGTACATCACAGCGTACACCTTTACATCACAGTACCTCCATATATTGTACATCACAGTGTACCCCTTTACATTACAGTCCCTTTATAATCTGTACATCACAATGTACCCTTCACAGTCCCTCAATATACATTGCAGTGCCACTCTTTACAATGCAGTTCCCCTTTTACATATCAAGCTAACACTTTACATTAGTGTCGTCCTCCTTTATAATGCTTTATCCTTTTACATTACAGTGCCCTCCTATAGATTACAGCCCTCTGTTTACATTGCACCCAGTCCTACCTACACAGCAGGGCAGGAGGTGCAATGGTCTGAGTAGAGGGTGGGAGCTTTCCAACTTTTTTTTTCCTGAATACTAGTGGGTGATTGCTTGCTAAAACTGCCCTGCCTCATAGCAACCAATCACCGCTAGTTAACTTGAAAAGTCAGGCTTCTCCCTCTGTCCAGACCAGCTAGCACTCCTGTATTCTGCCCTGTTGTGAAGATGACATTGTCAGCTTCCCAGCGGGGCAGAGGACGGTAGTGCTGACTGGTTTGGACAGAGGGCATGGGAAAAGAGGAGACACAGGCAACTGAATGGTGTGGACAGACCTGACACTCTGGGTTCATTTAGTGATGCCTGTCCTAAAGGGTTGCGGCAGGGGGCTCTCTGCTTCTTGCACCACTATTACTAGGTGGTTTAAATCTTTTGGCCTGAAGCATAGAGTTCCTTCCCTGTTAAGACACAACTCTACCAGACCTGTGCGTGCTTAATGGGCTTTTCTGTATCAGGCATCTGTGTCTCAGATTTTCAAGGCTGCCCCCTGGTGTTTTGTTTAAGTTTCACCAGGTGGATGTACAGGCCTCTTTTGATGCCAAATCTGTGCATGCCATGCTTCAGACTGCTCTCTAGGTTCTTTTATGGCCTTCTTGAGCCCTTGTTACTGTTTGTTTTGTTGCCCACCCCTCAATTGTACTGCTTTGGGTGTCCCATGGTAAAGCCTAAAGACGCTGTGTACTGTGTACAACAAAGAGAGTGGGAATATTAACTTACAGAACACAGCTGGATCCCTTCTGTTTTTAAGATATAGATATTGCTTGCTACAAAACAAAGGCTAGCTGGGAGAGGGAGCTGTTATCTAGAGATTGTCCCTGCATCTTTCTATTTTTTATTTTTTTTTTGGCCAGTGGTTAATCACCTGAAGGTAACTGCATGTAACCACATTAGACTGAAGATCCTGTTCCCTTATTGTGCTCAAAGAAACAGAATTTATTGGTAAGTTAAAATCCCTGTTTGGACATGGATCATAGAGACAGAACAGTAGAGTCACCCTGGAGACATCATCACTCTACAGTTCCTTTCCAGCCAATACACTGTAGAGCCTAAGCAACCATTCTAAAGGCTATAATTCAGGATTTATATAGCACCAAGATTGCTCAGTGCTTTACAATATGAAGGGAGACAATACAGCAATGATACAGTTCAATACAAGAGGGTTAGGAGGGCCCTTCTGCTTGGAGTTTACAATCTAAGAGGTTAAATATAGCTGTGTAAAGAGCTTAATGTGCAAAGTGCAGTTGCTTATAACATGCTATCAATTAATAAGTGAACCTACTGTACGTGAATTAATACATGAACCTACTTTTGATAAAGAACTGTTTTTGTGCTATCACTGTCTTGCAGCTGGAGAATCAGAAAGTGAAAAGAACAATGTATCACTGATTGAAAACCATGCAATGGATTTCCGAATGGGACTTGTGGCTATTACCTACAACTCACAATTTGTAGGTGAAATACTGTATGCAGGAAAATGTTCAGCTAAATTACTTGTGTATAGGGGACACATAACAATTTTGGCCATATTCAAATACACACTATAATTCTAATATTAAATCCACATGCAGCTCCCTACATGCATAGTAAGGAACAGACATGTTCCAGTCATTTTTGGATTATGCTAATCACTTAATTGGAGAATATTACTAATCTAAGACATTTTCTACAGGCCTGATTTATAGGGCAAACAACAATGGTGATGTGCAAAATGCAAACGTTCATAGCAACCTATCTGAAATTACCCAAATTACCTGATTTTGCAAACTAACGGCTTGGTTGCTACAGCTAGTTACATAGTTGATAAAGATAAATAAAGATACCGGTGCATTCAGTCCACCCTACATGTACATAATATATGTCCTTCCTAAACTGTATTTATTTGTTGAACAAGCATATTAAAGTTGAAAAAGAAAAGACAGTGTTTTGCTCAGACTTACTCATCCTATACAGTACCTGAAACTGTAAGGTTTATCTGAGGACACTGCTAAAGCTCATCAGCAATAAAGCCAGTCTATATTTATTAAGTAACTGCAATGACAAGGTTTATCTGAGAACAGTGCTAAAGCCTTTGAGGTCAAATCAAGAAAGCACAATGAATGTGATATTTTTCATTTGTTTTTCCAAAAATGACATCTTCAGAATACTAAATGTTTGATTGCAAAGTTTTTAACTTAATTTACCAAATACACATTAAAATATCTATTTGTGGTGTTTTGCATGTAACAGTAAATTTCCAAAAATGATCGCACAAGTTATCAATCCTTTAAATATTACTTGAAATATATTTAAATTCCAACCCCAAAAATCTCTAATAAGCTTTATCATGTTAATGTATTCTTCAAAAGCCATTTTAGTGTTTTAAATCTCCATCTGTAATTTAATCAATAATTCTTGGAGATTTTTCCATTTTTAATGTCCTTGGTCAGGCATTTTATTATAGAGTGAAAACACTGTCCCCTTCTTATATTTGTGGTCCTGCATTTTCACCCTGTTTTACAGGTTTTCAATAGTCTACCAATGGCTTTTTCAAAACACCTGAAAGGCTGTATCTTTTCTACATCTGCACTATTTTAACTCTGCATCGCTCGAGTGCAGCAATTAGCTTCCTTCTAGGGCCACGTAAGCACTTCTGGTTGGGGGGGGGGGGACTGGTGACACTAGTAGAGTTAGAGGAGGTTCTCCCAGGATAACCAACACTCTTGTTTAGTCACAAAGTGCCCTCCCAGCGGTATGGGATAAATATACCAGTGAGTCAGCAGGCCATAGGACTTACAAATGGCAGAAATGAAGGAACACAGGGAAGGGGGGGAGGTTGGGTGGGTCCCAGATACCCCTGTCAGATAGGGATATCCAGCGGGTATCACCGCTCTGTACTGTGGGTTTTTTTTTTGTTTTTTAAAACGACTTTATTGAAATGTCACACAGACATTAAGTTCAGTTGGCTGCCGCGCGGTTCGCTGAAAAAAAGTAGTGCATGCAGTACTCTTGCAGTGCACTGGTCCCGCACATCATTACGATGCAGGTGGGATATTTTGCCTTGTCATTCAGTGGGACTGCACTGGAATAACCACTCTGCGCAGTTTCACCACATCTGGCGTGAATGGACCCTTACTGAAGCTTCTCTGTGGCCGTGATGTACTCCAAGAAATGGATTTTAAGTAAAAAATCCAATTTTTATTTAAAAACAGTAGCAATTGTTTAACAGTGCAAGCTTTAGCAAACGCAATGTCATTTAGGGATTACATGCACTTTAATTATTTTTTGGTGTTTAAGTGATTATATCTATAGTGCAGAGCAGGAAAATGAACTGTTCAAGATAGATATAGATAGCACTCCATGAGATAAAGTACCAGTTTATAAGAAATGATAGCCTGTTAGTGGTCAAATAACTAAATCATATGAAAAAAGTGCTACAAACCTGTGCAACATTTAGAAGCAAAATTGTTGATAATTTTATCATGAGATAAAATACCAAAATAACTCATGCAGCTTAGTGACGTGGCTGGTCTGACTGTTAATTGTTACAGACACATCTATTTAAATTTGAATTTATTCACTGTTTCAGGAAGACCTGAAAGGCCCATACCTTGAAAAGCTACCAGTTGCACTGGGAAGATTCTCTCACTTTCTAGGAGACCGACATTGGTTTGCTGGGGACAAGGTAAATGTTCTGCAGTATTTTAATTTTAAATAGTTAATAGAACACCAACATTTATGCTTTTTCAAATTGACAATTGTTTAAGTGAGTAAATTTATTTTTTTCTCCCAAGATCACATATGTGGACTTTGTGATGTATGATGTACTAGATCAAAACAGGATGTTGGATCCAACCTGCCTGCAAAACTTTTCTAACTTGCAGGACTTCCTGTCTCGGTTTGAGGTGAGACTGATCTGTATTCACTGGATTTTCCAGTCTTGTGTTAGCTGGACCACTCATTGGCCTCCAGTTTGTGGTACATCACTGGCATCTTTGGATGATCACGAATGCTTAGTTCCTGGAACCAGAAATATTGATCAAAATGTGAGCAAAACCACCAGAGCTGAAATCATTACTGAAGGAAATCAGATCTGAAGTTACCAGTCTCTTTTATGTTTGTTATGAAATCTGCAGGATCTCACCATTCAGTTTTAGGTATTAAACGTTCTACCTTTTAAAATGACTTAGTAGAAATCAACAAAGGTTTCTGTGGGAATAATGTTAAACAAGGTTTTTATTGTCCTCTATTGTGCCCCCTTGGGGATAGGTTTTCCTCACTTCTGTCAGAAAGAAAGGAGAAATCTAAACTTTATCTGTTATGGTGCCAGAAATTACCCCATCGGACAGTAATAAAAAGCCTAAAGTTCTAAACCTTCCCTAAACTGAATAAAACTAGAAAGCGTTTTGGTTGGTGCTGCAGTTCAATTCATAACCTTCCTGCATCATTTGCATCCACATACTGTACATAACTAACGGCTGGTTCACACTACTGCAGCTCTGGAAATGGCTCCACCGCATTTTACCAGGAAAATTACCCACAGCACACAAGTGTCCTGAAATCCACATCAAATTGGTTTAACCTTCCGAAGGGCATGTGGTTAAGGACTAGTCTAGAATCATGTAAATGAGTTACTGTGCACTAATCTCAGGAACTGGCTGGCTAAAGCACTTGAAACATTTTTGTTCATGCATTAAAGGAGTATTAGTTAATTTGTATTTTTGTATGGATACACTCAATATTATGATACAACTTATATTGTTTTTTGCAGGCTCTGCCAGCTATTGCTGCATACATGAAATCACCACGCTTCATGAAGACCCCAATTAATAACCGAATGGCATTTTGGTCCAACAAAAAATAATGTGATCCAGCTAACATGCTTGTTTATCTTTAAGGAGACTCTAGCTACAGTTTTATAGTTCTTCATTGCTAGCTTGTGTGTCATTGAATTGCTTCTTACCGACACTATTCTCTAAGAAAAGAATAAAATTAACATTGTTTTCAGTTATTTGTAGTTAACCTCACGTTACACATAATATCCCATATTTTTGCACACTTTCATTGTGTGGAACAATAACAAAATAAAGTTCATTTATAATGCAGAGTGGATCTATTACCCGTTATACTCTAGTATTACACACACACAAAATGTGAGCCGTCAAGAGGATTCGACGGGGCCTCATTGAGAACTCATAGTGACTTTAAAAGAGTTGGTCATATTTCTTTGACAGGTCATGGCTCTTGTCCCATTTTTTTCCCTCCCATTCATTTTTATTTCATACATTTTACCTGGTTTTAGACTCTCAAAGCCCAGTAGAATGCCGTGCAGGTTTGTAAAGCACTCTGCCGTGCTTTATAAATGTGCATTTTTTTTTTAAACAGACCTTTTAAAGCACTGCATCGAAGCACACAAACCAAAAATGCTATTTCATTCATTTTTAATATTCAAAGCAAACTCACCCATCCATCCATGTCTCCATGCTTTATTTTGCTGAAAAAACCCTTTGAGAAACATCCCCTAACATTCTGACTGTAGCCATCTTGATTAACCACTTCAAGTATGGACACTATCACCCCCTTCTAGGCCAGACCAATTTTCAGCTTTCTGTGCTATCACACTTTGAATGACAATTGCGTGGTCATGCAACACTGTACCCATATGAATTTTTTAGCATTTTTTTGAGACCGATAAAACTTTTATTTTTGGTGGTATTTATTCACCACTGCTATATAAATGAAAAAGTCCAAACATTTTGCAAAAAAGTGTTTTTCTTATAAAATTTTGCAAATAAATACCGTAATCTTTCTTTATTAATCTTGGCCAAAATGTATTCATCTATCTTTTTAGTAAAAAAAAAACAAACAAATTTTATTTTTTTATATTTATGTTTTTTTTTTAACATACTGTCACCCTAGCACTACAGTGTGACCTTAATGACACTGTACTGCTTGTGATGATTTTTTTTCTTTTTTTTTTTCTTCACGGCAGAGAGAAGGAGAAATTTATTGCTTTTACAGCCTTTATGGGTGTAAAAGCAATCATTTCTCCTTCTCTCTGTTGTGAATAGCCTTGTACAGTGTGATCCTTGTGATCATTCACAGATTTCACAAGTAGTAAACAATGATGTCAGGAAGTGACATCTTGTTTACTACTATTCATGTGATCACTGATTGGCCAATCAGTAATCACATGAATCGGGACCTCACACAGAGGTCCTGTACAGCAATCCTCTGGACACAGCGGGCACCGATCGAGGTGCCACGCGCTCCCAGGGATCGCGCACAGGCAATGGATGCTTCGGCAGCATTCCCGTCCGGCCGTTTATCAACATGGGCCAGACAGGAAGAGGTTAAAGACAGATGATTCGAGTAGCATATACTTCCTGGAATCCACATGACCTTTGCTCAGGCTTGCAGGCAGGAGGGTGTATTTAGATGATAAAACCCCTTTTCCCCTCTTGAAGACTCCAGGGATGTATAACATCATTTGCCTAGGCCTGGAAACCAGGAAGTAACTGAAGAAATGTAGAAAAAAAAAAAAAAGTTTAAAACAAGTAAATATAATACACTCTCCTATTTACTAATGCAAGCAGGCTAAGAATTAAAAATGGTCAACGTTGATTGAGAAAGTGAAGTTATGGAATGATCTTGAATTTTACCCTGTGTTTGAGTCTATGCCATCCTCAGAGACTTCCTTAGCTCTGTCAGGCTCAGCCACCTCCTTGGCTCTAACCTTGGGGGATTTTATGCAATTATGCAGTATTTTACATACTTAGTCTGGCTGAAAAAATACAAAAGTCCATCCAGTTCAACCAGAAAAAAAGACATAATTCTATACCCACCATTGATCCAGAGGAAGGTAACAAAACCCAACAAATCATGATCCAATTTTCTCCTGCAAGGGAAAAAATTCCTTCTTGATCCATCGAGAGGCAATCAGATATTCCCAAATTGACCAAATGGCAACTGTGGTTACTGACTATAACCTCATAACTGTTCTTCTACACCTTCCCCTGCAAAATCCTTATATGCCTGTGGTGTTAATGGCTTCTGAGCCATCAGCCACTGAGACTCTGTCTGACGCGGAGTCTGTTAGGTCCCTAATGGATGAGCCTGTCTCTGAAGGGTCGCCACCATAACTCTGAAGTTTAAATAGACCTCTTTATCTCTTGTTGATGTCGAATACGCGCCCCCTTTACACTCAGCCTGGCTATCCCTAGTCTAGGCTCCTCTAGGATCCCCAAGACAGATAAGACTTTTCTGCTGCAAAAGCTGCTCACATTCATCCTTTATAAAGAGTGAAAGAACCCTGACCAGCTGTTTTGTTTACCCGCTCCCAAATGTCTAGCAGCCCTGTACACAGGAGCTGAAAACAGGAATTAAGATAGTCTTCTAAACTGTAAGTAACATTTTTACAGCTATAGGGGCGTTTTTGAAGAGTTAGAAATTTAGTCAAGTGTGAACAAGCCCTAAGTAATATTAATACGTCTTCTGCTGTGGTAGTGAAGAGGTTTATGGGAAGGTTGGAAGAGTATTAAAACTAGGATTGGGGAAAAGGGGGATTAGAATATTATGGGACAGACTTGTCATACACTAATGGAGGGTGGAACGGGGGAAAATAGGGGAAGGCTATGGCAGGTGATAAGGAATTTCCTTAGTTACGAAAACCTCTGGAAAGTGTAATACTATTTGTACTACAAAAATGATATGCAAAGCTCAAGTACAAAAAATGCAACAATTAATTAGTGTTCATCAATGCCAAAAGTCTGCTAAGCAAAATAGGAGAATTAGAAGCTTTGGTGCATGAAAGGAACTATGATTTAACTGGTACTGCAAAATCTTGGCTTCAGTCTTCACACAATCAAGAGATTAAAATTTCTGGCTATTCTCTCTTTACAGGCCACCCTGTGTTAATGTAGAGGTGGAGACTCCGTCCCTTGCAGAGATAGAAAGGACTTCCAGGGCTGGGGCAGTGATAATAATGGGGGATTTTACCTACCCTGAAATAGACTGGAGAAATGGCACTGCTGGAACAGTAAAAAGGCAGAAGCTTATAAACCTATTACAAGATCATTTTAAGGCACTGTTTTAGAAATGATGATCTGCTGGACCTGATAATCGAAACATTGCATAACCTATTACTGATGTTCACATAAAAGAACATTTGGGTTGTAGTGTCCATAACAGGTTTTAAATTAATGAAAGCTGTAAACCACAAGCACATACTGAAGAAAAAAACATTTTAACAGAGCAAATTTTCCAAAGCTGACGGTTGCCATCAAAGATTTAGACTGGGGAGAATGTAATGCTATCGAATAACACAGTAATAGAAATGCTTCAGTTTGACTGTATGCAAACACATTGCAAAATATATTCCCTTGAGCAAGAAGTTTAACCACCTCCTGCCCAGTCTATTACAATAATACGGCTGGGCAGAAGCACCATTGTCCTGGGTGAACGTCATATGACGTCCTTCCATTCGCATGCCTCATGCATGCCCTAGGGGCTGTACAGCAGCGGGATCTGTGATTGGCCAGAGCTATCACAATTGTACACAATTGGTGAATGAATGGATGCCATTCATAAAAATTATTGCTTATAACAGTGATCATCAGTGTTAACAGCAATCATAATGTAATAAAAAAAAATCCTGATCACCTCCCGAGAGCAGTACAGTATTACTATAGTGATAGTGTACAGCTCTGGTCACAGTATGTAAAACAAAAGGAAAAATAGTTAAAACATTATGTATTGTTTACATACTGTCACCAGTCAGTGTCCCTGATCACCACCGCACCAGTCATTTGGTTACACTATACTGTTTTGGTGACATTATGTACAAAAAAAAAGTATTTTCTTCATTTTCCAAAAGAAGTGTCCAGAAGTTACAACTTCAAAAAACTCATCATGCCTCTTACAATACCTTTTTGACTCTACGTTCCAACAAGGGGTCATTTTGGGGGGGGGGGGGGTACTTGTACTGTCCTAGCATTTTAGGGCCTCAAGAAATGGGCCATCAGTACATCAGGATTGATCAGTTTTCAAACATATACACCATAGTTTGTATATGGTACAACTTCCACACAGACTAAATAATGTACACTGATTTGAGTTATTTTTACCAAAAAAGTAGCAGAATACATGTTGGCCTGAATGTATGAAGAAAGATTATTTATGTGCAAAATTCTATAACAGTAAAATTTGGGAAAAACCCATACGTTAAGCATTTTTTAAATTTATATAGTATAAAAATAAAATAAAAATCAATGGTGATTAAATACCACCAAATGAAAGCTGTATGGGCGTTATTTACTAAAACTACATGGTGCAGTTCTGCATGGATCCCTATCAGTTCCCAGGTTTTATTGTCAAAGTTTAATTGAACAAGCTGAAGTTAGAAGCTGGCTGTTATGCACAGCTGCACCAGATTCTGACTGCACCAGTTTTAGTAAATCCCCCCCCCCCTATCTCTATATAAAAAAAATAATAATTTGGGTACAATGTTGCATGACTAAATAATTGTCATTCAATGCATGACAGCACTGAAATCTGAAAATTGCCTGGACGGGTGAAAGTGCCCAGTGTTGAAGTGCTAAAAATAAAGCGTATGTGGCTTACGTCCAGAGTTAAAAAGCTATATATAATAATAAAAAGCATGTAAAATATGAAAATGAAGTAACACTATTATTTAAAAGCTAAAAAGAATATAATTGAATGCGTAAAAGGAAAACATTTTAAATGGATAACATTGGGTATAGGCTTGTATATATGGAGGTTTTCTATTTATTTATTTTTTCTATTGGTTGAACTAGAAGGACTTGTGTTTGTTTTTGTTTTTTTCAACCTCATGTAATTGGCCTATCTAACATGTGCATTGGCCTGCCCCCCTGTGGATTCAGTAGCATCCCATCTTAACCTTCCCTGTGGAGGATGAACCCATCTACAAGCACTTAAGAGGCAGTTTCTAAAACCTTTGTTCTCTCTTGCAGGCCTTGCATTGCAATCTGTTTTTGTCAATACCATAGGCAAGCCATAGATGATTTTCTTTCCAGCAACCATGAGTTACAGGAAAGAAAATTGCTTGATTCTTCCATCAGCACAATCAGCGTTGATGAGGGAATCTCTCCTGCAGTGCTATTGTGTTCTGCTGGCAGGAAGCCTTCTCTGCTGGCAGAACACAATAATTACTATTACAGCTATAGCCACCGACAGTAATCACATGTACAAAACCTGACAGGCTGGTTGTACTGAAGGTGTTTGATGGGACAACTTCAGTACAACTCCTAGAGCAAATCTTGGCTGGTCTCTGCTGAACCGGCCAAGATACGATCCATCTATGGCTGGCATTAGCCTGGGAAATTCTAGCTGACTGGGCTAGTGCCATCAGAAAAGATCTGCTACACAAGTTGACCTTTTAAATAGGGCTCAGAGCTCATGCGTGTAACAATGAACTACAGGTCTCATTTTCTTGTATGAGTCTCCTGTCCGTGAACACAAGGTGGACTGGTTAGCTAAACTAGAATGCAAAAAGTGCTTACTGAGCATTACCTTCCAAGAACAAGTCTGTTTTGGGGCTACCCTGGACACCCTCATATGCCCTAGCAGAAGAAGCCTAAGGCTTAGTTTTTGAAAGCTACTCTTTGGATGCCAAGAAGATGTCTCATCATTGATCCCAGACATCAACATCCAAAGCCAGGTCCAAGCCTGGCTACCATTTCACCTGCAAATCCTGGACTTCCAAGTCCTCCAAACCCTCAGATAGATCTTCAGCATGAGGGGGGCTCTGTTAGCCTTTGCAAAGCAGCAACCAGCATCTTAGATTCATGAGTACAGGAGATGAATTCCAGCTACAAGCTGAATTCTACTCCAATCCCACCCTCCCCTCTTCCCCCACAGCTAATTTTTTTCCAACCAACATACGTCACGCCACACGTTAACTGAGCTCCATGCAGCTCTGGGTCTTGTATTAAGGATTTGGAGCTGTGAAGGGTGGCTTCTGCTCACATGTTCACTGTGATAGCCTGTTACTTGTTATCACAGTGATCACTCTGTAGTACCTGCCCCTGTACTCCTTTTCCCTCTAAATGGAGGAAAAGTTATATTGTATCTTTCTCTTCTAGCCAGAGAATAAGAATGTAAACAAACAAAAAAGTCAGTTTAACGCCTTCATGATGGAAGGAAAAACAAATCTTAACTCCTAAACATAGTTTTGCACATATCATTGCAACGACTTCATGTATCTAGGTGAATTATACCTTGTTTTTTGCAGGACAAATTGATGGTAATGGATATCTCCTTTTTTTTTATCAAAGGAAAAATTGGAACAAAATAGTAAAAAACTACGTTTTTAAAAATGTAGCTTCATTTTGCTATTTTCATAACCTACCCCCAAAAAACAATCCAAAATAAATTCTTCTCCTGACAATCACAGCGATACCATATTCAATATGTTTAGGTTATTTGCTCTTTGTACCCATAGTAAGTAGGGCCCAGAAATAATAGTTTGCATTTTGTTTTTTTTTTTATTCTTTTGACCTAGTAGCTCAAACCTCTATTTTTCCATTATTATTATTATTTTACACATACTTTTTTTCTCCTCTAGCAAGGATAAAAATATACAATTTTTCTTCTTCATTCAAGAGGAGGAGAAAAAACAGGGGTGGGCTGAAAGAGTCTGATCACTGTGATAGCCATTTAGAGGCATGATCTGGTCATAGGGAATTAGGCCTCCCAGTGTTCAATCATATGGAGACCTGGAACTCTCAGTCTCTGCATTTGGATCTGTGTACCTGCTCCTGCCCACATGTTAGACATTGACATTGGACTGCATTTGCATCCACTTCTATGGGCTGTCTGCACATGAGGTACATGCACATGCATCTTCCAGTGGCGCTGTATGGAGGACTGGCTTAATTGCACATTTGAATGAGCCCTTAAAAAAAATTTGGGAAGGTTGTTTTTTCGGATATCATATGCAGTGAAGATGATTAAATAAATTAGTAAATACAAAATTAACTTTGTTACATACTCAGTCCAGTTCATGTAGTAATAAGTTACATAGTCAGTCCAGTTCAAGTAGTTCAATCAACGGAAAAAAAATATCGAAAACAACCATATGCACAATGCTACACCCACAGTTGATCCAGAGGAAAGCAAAAAACAAACAAACAAATAAACTATCCAATTTGCTCAAGTGGGGAATAAAAACTTCTCTGATCCCCCAGGAGACAGATATTCCCAGGATCAACTATCCCCCCCCCCCATATCAAGCCCTTTGGGTCTGGTATGGACTTTGAGGGGAACCCCATGCCAAATTTTTTTAAAAAGCTCGGCAAGTCGGGGGGGGGGCAAGCGAGCTCCCCACCCCTGAACCATACCAGGCCACATGCCCTTGACATGAGAGGTGCTTTGGGGTAGGGGGGCTCCTCCCCCAAAGCACCTTGTCCCCATGTAGATGGGAATGAGGGTCTCTTCCCCACAACCGTGGCCGGTGGTTGTGGGGGTCTGCAGGCGGAGGGGTTATCGGAATCTGGAGTCCCCCTGTGAGGGACCACCGAGCGGCACCACTAGCACTCCACTGGTCAGGCGTGCCCAGAGCGCGGAGTCTAAGCCCCAGGGTACTTGTTCACCAGGGCCCCTGATGGTGGGGATGGACTTGTAGTACCCCGAGACCAGGTCGCCTCTACTGAGCACACCTGTCAGTGGTAGGGGTGTTCGCCAGGGGCTCCAACCAGGGAGAGCCAGATGTGAGGAGGTCGGGTGACCCCGATGGGATGGATGGATGGATGGCTGAGCAAGTGCGTAGTCAGACAGGCCGAGTCGGTAAGGTAGAGGACGGTAAGGTACAAGGGAGCAGGCAGAGAATCGTCGGGTCACACGCCAGGTCAGCAACAGGAGGTCAGATCTAATGAGGGGCATCCAGGGAGAGAGGTCAGGCAAGCAAGGGTCTGGGCAGGAGAAATCAGCAGGTGAATAAACAATCCGGGTCAATAAACTTACTAGGCACAGGTACAGGGTCACAGGAAGCAGGTAAGACCAGAAGGCAAAGAAATGACAGCTCAGGGACCTTTAAATATCCCGCCCTGCGCTGCCATTGGTGCCCAGCGGGCGGCCGCGGCTTCTACTGCGCATGCGCGAACTCGAACGCCGCGGCCGGCCCGGACCTAGTGCCCGTGTACAGGGCGGAGCAGTGCGCCTGCGCCGGGACCATCGCGGCAGGGATCGAGGAGATCCCTGACATTGCCCCCCCCTACGGGCAACCTCCGGATGCCCACCCGATCTCTCCACCACGGGTGATCACAAAGAAACCTCCGGACAAGTCTAGGTGCATGGACATTATGGGCTGGTTCCCACGAATTGTCCTCAGGGCCGTAGCCCTTCCACTTGATGAGAAATTGGGTCTGGCCCCCCCTTCGTCGGCACTTCAAGATTGCCTCCACCTCGAATTCCTCTTCCTCTTCAACCGTTACGGCCTCCGGGGGCCTGGATTCCTGTTCCGGGAAGGCATCAGGGGCTACTGGTTTCAACAGGGACACGTGGAAGACAGGGTGGATCTTGAGTGTCTCAGGGAGAACAAGTTCATAGGCCACTTCATTGACCATCCGTTTGATGCAAAAAGGGCCTATAAATTTAGGTCCCAACTTTTTTGACGGGCAGAGCATCTTCAAGTTTGACGTAGCCAGCCAAACCTTCTCTCCGGGCTGCAACACCAGGTCCCCTCTTCGCTTCCTATTAAAAGCCCTCTTATAGTCTTCTTGGGCTTGACGGATGGCTTCCTGTAGTTTCTTATTGTTGGAGGTGAAGAAGGTCAGTGCATCCTGTGTCGCTGGAATCGGGCATTCCGGGACTAAGTCCGGGAGGAAGACAGGATGAAACCCATAGTTGGCGAAGAACGGGGACTGCCCAGTTGCTGAATGGCAAGCGTTGTTGTACGTGAATTCTGCCAAAGGGAGAAGTGGCACCCAGTCGTCCTGAGAGAATGATGTGTAGCATCGCAGGTATTGCTCCAGGGTCTGATTGGTCCTTTCGGTCTGACCATTGGTCTGAGGGTGAAATGCCGAGGAAAGGGACAGCTTGATATCCAGGGCTTTGCACAACTCCCTCCAAAACCGCAAGGTAAACTGCACCCCTCGGTCCGAGACGATGTCTTCGGGAACCCCATGCAGTCTAACGATCTCTCGAATAAAGACTTGCGCCGTCTCGGCTGCTGATGGAGTCTTCCGTAAAGGGATGAAATGGGCCATCTTGGATAAGCGTTCCACGACCACGAGAATTGCTGTGTGGTCCAGTGAAGGTGGAAGCTCGACTATGAAGTCCATAGAGATTTTCTGCCAGGGCCGTTCAGGGATGGGCAATGGACGTAGCAGGCCCCACGCCTTATTTCTTGAAGGCTTGTTCCGCTGGCAGATGGCACAGGAACCCACGTAGTTCTTACAATCCTTGGCCATGTCCGGCCACCAGAAGGAACGTCGGAGAAGTTCCAGGGTCTTGACCGGCCCAAAATGTCCTGCCAGTGGATGGTCATGGCAATGTCCCAAGACTAAGGTTCGGGCATCCTCCGGCACCACAATCCGGTCCTCCCTCCATAGGAGTCCCTCCTTGTTCTGGAGGGGGGCCCCATCGGAGGTAGACATCGCTGTGGTTGCTCTCAGGATCTCGGAGCGAAGGTTCGTCTGGAGGGCCAAGAAATTTCCTGCAGGAAGAATAGTGTCGGGTACTGGGATCTCCTTGGTGTCCTCGTACATGCGCGACAACGCGTCAGGCTTCGTGTTTTTCGAGCCGGGCCTGTATGTGATGTGGAACTGGAACCTCGAGAAAAGCAATGCCCATCTTGCTTGTCGTGGGCGTAGACGTTTGGCCGTCCTCAGATATTCCAGGTTCTTGTGGTCCGTGAATATCAGGATGGGATGGGAGGCACCTTCCAGCAGGTACCTCCATTCTTCTAAAGCGGTTTTGATAGCTAGTAGTTCGCGATCCCCAATGTCGTAGTTCCTCTCCGCAGGGGTAAGTTTCCGTGAGAAGAATGCTACTGGGTGAAGTAATTCCTTGGCGCCCTTCCGCTGGGAAAGGATGGAGCCGACCGCGTTTTCTGAAGCATCTACTTCTAAGATGTAGGGCAGGGAGGCGTCGGGATGACCCAGAATGGGTGCCGAGGTAAATAACCTTTTTAGTGCTTCAAAAGCTTCCTGTGCCTCGGGCGTCCATCTGAATCGCGTCCCAAGCTTAGTTAACTGAGTGATGGGGGAGACCAGACCCGAGAAGTTCTTGATGAACTTCCGGTAGAAATTTGCGAACCCAATAAAACGTTGGACGCTTTTCCTGTCCGTGGGTTCAGGCCAATCTAGGATCGCTGAGACCTTCTGAGGGTCCATTGCGACCCCCGTGGTGGAGATAATCAGACCCAGAAATGTAACGCTAGCCTGTTCAAAGCAGCATTTCTCTGCTTTAGCGTACAACCCGTGCTGCCGCAACCGCCCCAACACCTTTGTTACATGTACCCTGTGCTCCCCCAGGGAGGAAGAGAAAATCAAAATGTCGTCTAAGTAGACGATGACAAAGATGTCCAGGAAGTCCCTAAAGATGTCGTTTACAAAGTGCTGGAAGGTGGCTGGCGCATTGCACAACCCGAAAGGCATGACCAGGTATTCAAAATGGCCGAAACGGGTGCGGAAGGCCGTCTTCCACTCATCCCCCTCCCTTATGCGAACCAAATTGTAGGCTCCCCTTAAGTCCAGCTTGGTAAATACTACTGCAGCTTTTAAGCTCTGGAATAATTCCGGTACCAGTGGTAACGGGTAACGATTTTTAATGGTGACCCTATTCAGCTCCCGATAGTCAATACATGGCCTCAAAGACTTGTCCTTCTTTTCTACAAAGAAGATCCCTGCACCTGCTGGGGAAGTGGAGGGACGGATGAATCCCTTTCGGAGGCTGTCCTCAATATAGTCCTTCAGGGCCCCTAATTCTAGCTCAGAAAGGGGAAAAATTCGCCCGAACGGAATTTCAGAACCGGGCAACAGATCAATAGGACAGTCATATGGGCGGTGGGGGGGTAGAGCATCTGCTCCCCGTTCACTGAACACATCAAGAAACTTATGATAGGCTGCAGGAATCGCTTGTTTTAGACTGTCATCCCCTTCAGAGCACAGGAGGACCTGGGGGACCTCCCGTCCCAAAGTTCGACACAGTTCCCGACAATATGGGGAAGGGAACGAGACAACCCCAGTAACCAAGGGAGCCCCAGAATGACTGGGAAAAGGGGTGATGCAATAGCATCCAGGCGGAGGAGTTCCTGGTGCTGACCGGCAATGGAAGTCACAATGGAAGGGGTCTCCTGGTTAACTACTCCTGACTTTATCCGGGAACCATCAGCCAAAAAGATGTGAAACCCCTTCTCCTTTGGGCGGAGGGGGATACCCTGCTGGTGAGCAAAATTGATATCCACAAAACAGCTGCATGCCCCCGAATCAACTATGGCCGTCACCTCCACGGTCCTTTCTGAAAGCTGAAAGGAGAGGGGAACAACTAAGTACTGGGACGGATTCATATTGCCAACAGATAAAGAAGATGAGGTGAACTTACTCAGTTTCTGCTGGCAGGAACGCACCATGTGACCAGCTTCGCCGCAGTACAGACACAGATTCTGGGAGCGTCTGCGCTGGCGTTCCTCAGGCGATAGTTTAGGCCGTGCCAGGCCTAGCTGCATGGGTTCGGGAGCATCTTCAAACGGCAGGTTCTGGATGCTTGGCCTAGTATGTTGACCGGATCCCTGAAATGACCCCCAGGGATTTCCGCGACCCTGACCAGACCTCTCCAATCTGCGCTCCCATAGCCTACGGTCAATTTTAATGGTGAGTGCAATCAAGTCCTCTAATGTCTCGGGCACCTCCACCCGGGCGAGCTCGTCTTTCAGAGCCTCAGAAAGGCCCATACGAAACTGGTGCAAAAGTGCGAACTCGTTCCAACGAGTGTCACCCATCCAGCGCCTAAAGTCAGAGGCGTATTCCTCAGCCGCCCGCCGACCTTGTCGGAGTGCGTATAATGTGGCCTCGGCCGAGGCCACCCGTTGTGGGTCATCATATAAGATGGCCATGGCGTTAAAGAAGCTGTCGACCGTAACCAGGTGAGGATCATTGTTTCCCCTTAGTCGGTGGGCCCAGTCTTGGGGTTCACCCTGCAACAGGGAGACAACAAACCCCACTTTCACCGATTCTGTCAAAAAGGTCCGTGGCTGCAGTTCAAAGTAGAGCAGACAGGAGTCACGGAATGACCGAAAGCGTGTGCGATCCCCATGGAAGCGCTCGGGTAAGGGTACTCGGGGTTCCGCCATAGGGAGTGATGTGGAAGGCCCAGGAGCCGGCTCGTGGGCTGCTGCGACCGGTGGTGCAGGAGCCGGGGCCTGTGAAACAGGGACAGATATGGTGCAGGCCTGAAACCGATTCTCGATCTGCAGACATCTGTCCTGTAATGTGTTTACTGCTTGCGTCAGGGTAGCCAGGTGCCTGCAAACCTCGTCCAACGGGGAGAGTCCTCCTCGAGGCTCAGTCATGGCCTTCTGGTACTGTGAGGGACCGCCGAGTGGCACCACTAGCACTCCACTGGTCAGGCGTGCCCAGAGCGCGGAGTCTAAGCCCCAGGGTACTTGTTCACCAGGGCCCCTGATGGTGGGGATGGACTTGTAGTACCCCGAGACCAGGTCGCCTCTACTGAGCACACCTGTCAGTGGTAGGGGTGTTCGCCAGGGGCTCCAACCAGGGAGAGCCAGATGTGAGGAGGTCGGGTGACCCCGATGGGATGGATGGATGGATGGCTGAGCAAGTGCGTAGTCAGACAGGCCGAGTCGGTAAGGTAGAGGACGGTAAGGTACAAGGGAGCAGGCAGAGAATCGTCGGGTCACACGCCAGGTCAGCAACAGGAGGTCAGATCTAATGAGGGGCATCCAGGGAGAGAGGTCAGGCAAGCAAGGGTCTGGGCAGGAGAAATCAGCAGGTCAATAAACAATCCGGGTCAATAAATTTACTAGGCACAGGTACAGGGTCACAGGAAGCAGGTAAGACCAGAAGGCAAAGAAATGACAGCTCAGGGACCTTTAAATATCCCGCCCTGCGCTGCCATTGGTGCCCAGCGGGCGGCCGCGGCTTCTACTGCACATGCGCGAACTCGAACGCCGCGGCCGGCCCGGACCCAGTGCCCGTGTACAGGGCGGAGCAGTACGCCTGCGCCGGGACCATCGCGGCAGGGATCGAGGAGATCCCTGACACCCCCTTTAACAAGGGGGCCCCCAGACATAGAATACAAACAAATACAGGTAAATTAAACCAGTAACAAAGAAAGGTGGGATATTGTATACCATTATCCAAACAACATTGTGCTGAAGTGAGATTACGATACATACAAGTTTTGTTGACATGAATGGAGGAAATTAGGTGAGGATGTAGAACACCTGAAATAGGAGTATTGTAGACATAGATGAGTAAGTGGTTGTTGGGCTCTTTTGCTCCAGAGGAACATTTAGAAATTGGAGGTTATGGAAACACGTTTCAGATTACAGGTGAAACTCAAAAAATTAGAATATTGTGCAAAAGTTCATTTATTTCTGTAATGCAACTTAAAATGTGAAACTAATATATGAGATAGACTAATTACATGCAAAGCAAGATAGTTCAAGCCATGATTTGTCATAATTGTGATGATTATGGCTTACAGCTCATGAAAACCCCAAATCCACAATCTCAGAAAATTAGAATATTGTGAAAAGGTGCAATATTCTAGACTCAAAGTGTCCCACTCTAATCAGCTAATTAAGCCATAACACCTGCAAAGGGTTCCTGAGCCTTTAAATGGTCTCTCAGTCTGGTTCAGTAGGAATCACAATCATGGGAAAAACTGCTGACCTGACAGTTGTGCAGAAAACCATCATTGACACCCTCCATATGGAGAGAAAGCCTCAAATGGTAATTGCAAAAGAAGTTGGATGTTCCCAAAGTGCTGTATCAAAGCACATTAATAGAATGTTATGTGGAAGGGAAAAGTGTGGAAGAAAAAGGTGCACAAGCAGCAGGGATGACCGCAGCCTGGAGAGGATTGTCAGGAAAAGGCCATTCAAAAGTGTTGGGGACTTTCACAAGGAGTGGACTGAGGCTGGAGTCAGTGCATCAAGAGCCACCATACACAGACACCACACATCCTGGACATGGGCTTCAAATGTCATATTCCTCTTGTCAAGCCGCTCCTGCAAAACAAACAACGTCAGAAGCGTCTTACATGGGCTAAAGAAAAACAGACCTGGTCTGTTGCTCAGTGGTCCAAAGTCCTCTTTTCTGATGAGAGCAACTTTTGCATCTTATTTGGAATCCAAGGACCCAGAGTATGGAGGAAGAATGGAGAGGCACATACTGCAAGATGCTTGAAGTCCAGTGTGAAGTTTCCACAGTCTGTGTGGATTTGGGGAGCCATGTCATCTGCTGGTGTTGGTCCACTCTGCTTCATTAAGTCCAGGGTCAACGCAGCCATCTACCAGGAGATTTTGGAGCACTTCATGTTTCCTTCCGCAGACGAGCTTTATGGGGATGCTGATTTTGCAGCTGGACTTGGCACCTGTCCACACTGCCAAAAGCACCAAAACCTGGTTCAATGACCATGGGATTACTGTGCTTGAGGCATTGCCAAGAGAAAGATGAGAGACATGAGACTGAACAATGCAGAAGAGCTGAAGGCCGCTATTGAGGCATCCTGGTCTTCCATAACACCTCAGCAGTGCCACAGGCTAATAGCTTCGATGCCACGCCACATTGAGGCAGTAATTGCTGCAAAAGGGGCCCAAACCAAGTACTGAGTACATATGCATGCTTATACTTTTCAGAGGTCCGATATTGTTCTATGTACAATCCTTGTTTTATTGATTGCATGTAATATTCTAATTTTCTGAGATTGTGGATTTGGTGTTTTCATGAGCTGTAAGCCATAATCATCACAATTATGACAAATCATGGCCTGAACTATCTTGCTTTGCATGTAATGAGTCTATCTCATATATTAGTTTTACTTTTGAAGTTGCATTACTGAAATAAATGAACTGTTGAAAGATATTCATATTTTTCGAGTTTCACCTGTATATGAAAGGGATGATAAATGTATCAGGTGATATGGTTATATTAAAGAGGGATGTGCAGAAAGAAAAGAAAAAAAGAAAACAAGTAAAGAGCAGGAGAGGAAAAGGAAGAAACAAGGAATGGTGTACTCGCTCCACCATGGCTACACCAGAGAAGGATCGGTATCGGTGGCAACCCATGAATGGAATTCGGAAGAGTGTCGGAACATGGTCCAGGGGGTCCAGATGGAAGAGAACAGATCCTCTTTTCTCATGCCAACAGGCGTTCCAGGTCATATATAGATTCCAGTCCGTTGACCCATTCCCCTAGGGAGGGCACAGTAGTTGATCTCCAATGGCGTGGGATGCCTTGGCTGCGGCCACAAGGTATCTCAAGATACAGTATCTTGTTTCACTGATTTTGAGGGATTTTGACTGGAGATGAGGGCTATCTCTGGGGAAGGGAGAATAGATGTTGCCATCAGTTTGCAGTACAGATCAAAAATATATTGACAGAGTTTCTGCATAGGGGAGCAAGTCCACCAAATGTGTAGCAGAGTACCTTGTGAGTGCTGGCAACGCCAGAAAGTATCTGGGGCGGATGGGTCGAACCGGTGAAGAATCAACGGGCATCTGTAACATCTAGTTATCAACTTGAAAACTTTTTCCTGAGTTTTAGTAGCTGGGGAGAGCGCATGGGTCAGGATGAGGCATTTTTGCCAGTCCAGGGGGGAAATAGTGAGCTGCAGATCTACCTGCCAGGCATGGGAGTATGGAGGAAGATCAGGTAAGGATGTGCAGAGAAGAATCGAGTATACATGGGAAACTACATGGGTGGGAGGTTCAGACAGGAGCAGGATGGATTCAAAGGCAGTTGGCGAAGTTAGAATGTCAGAAACAGAAAAAAAAGACTAACTTAAGACACTACTTGTTGTCTCTGTAACCAGGTGAATGAAGCTGGAGGGGGGAACGTGCCTGGGGTCATCAACAGCAAGGATGGGTCTGCTTGAAGGACTTGGGCTAGTCTCCTATGCTCTTGTTTGCTCCAAAACTGGGGGCAGAAAGAGTCGGGGCGAAAGCTGGGGTCCCAAAGAATTGAGTCATGGGTCCCGTATTCTTGGAAAGGCTGTAAGTAGACATCCCGTGCTCCCATACATGGAGAGTATGTTTAGTTAGATCACTAAGAGTTGAAAGGTTGGGGCAGCAAGAACGTGATATCCAAGCATTACCTTGGACGCCATTGGACACGTGTTGTTCTAATTGGACCCATAGCTTAGATGAGTAGTTATGGAACCAGCCTAGGATTTGAATAAGGACAGCTGCTTTGTGGCAGAGAGGTGTCATGGGCTCCCACTCCTCCTTTAATTTTTGGGAGAGAGAGGGTAGTCCCACGAATCCTAGGACGTTGTGCATTCCAGATAAAAATGGAAAATAGACGGTGTAATTTAAAAAAAAACAAAGAAGGGAGACAGATAGGGATCGTTTGCAATAGATATAAGAATCAGGGAAGAACATCCATCTTCAGAGTGTTTACCCAACCAAGACAGTCTATTGATAGCATAAGATGATAACTCCGCTTGAGTTCAGTAGAGTAAGGGCAGAAAGTTTATCGAATAGAGTTGAGATAGTTCTGTGGGTATTTGTATGCCTAAATATCGGATAGGGGTGGAAACGGTTTTGAAAAGGAAGGTTGAAGAAATAAATCCTCCGAAGCTAAAGAGATGTTCAGCTTTTCCGATTTTGGTATAATTTACTTTGAAGTACTAATCCGGCCGAATTTATGGAATTCTTGCATTATAGATAGTAGGGGGATATGTGGTTGTGTTACAAATAGGAGTAGGTCATCAGCAAAGAGGGCCAATTTGGAATGTAAGGGGCCCACTGATATTCAATTGATATTAGGATTGTGCTGTATGGCTACTGCCAGATGTTCCATAGTAAGGACATAAAGGAGAAGGAACAAGGGGCACCCTTGTCGGGTGCCATTCCAGATGGAGAATGCTGGAGATGTTAATCTTAATTCTGGCAGATGGAGAAGAGTACAAGGATAATATCCTGGCTAACATGTGGGGGCCTAACCCTATTTGTTGTAAAGACAATTGGAGGAACTGCCAGTCAACACGATCAAATGCTTTTTCAGCATCGATCGCCAAGAGACACGGAAGGATATTGTGTGTACGGGCATAGTCCATCAAAAGGAGCGTTTTTAACGTGTTGTCTCTCGCCTCTCATCCGGTTACAAAGCCCACTTGATCTATTGACCACCAATAACCCAGTAATACATAAAATGCAGAGATATATAGCTGGAAATTACAGACTGTTCAGCCTAACATCGATAGTATGTTGACTATTGGAGGGAATGATAAAAAGACATATCCAACAATGAGCTGATGAAAAACAGTATCATTAGCAGTAACCCACATGGATTTATGAAGAACCATTCTTGCCAGACCAACCTTTTAACATTCTATGAGAATATAAACTATAAATTGGATAAAGGAAGGCATGTGGGCGTAGTGTATCTGGATTTTACTAAGGCATTTGATACAGTACCCCATAGCTTAATCTACAAATTAAGGTCTTTTAGCATTGATGATATTGTATGTACCTGGATAGATAGGTAGTAATTCATGGCATATTTTATATATAAATTGAACAGAAAAAAAACTTTTCTAGCTCAGAAAAACCCTTCTCTTGCTCAGAAAAAGACTTGAAGACTTATACACCTAAGAAAAAGAGGAACCTTCTCTGTTGACAATGCCTACAATCCAGAAAAGCAATCTCCGATTCCTTGCTCACCTGGTGGTGAGATCGGGCTGAAATTTTTCATTATTTCAGAAAATGTTGCTAGAATGTTACACCGGTGTTTTCATCGAGGTATATTGCTGGATATTGTGCATGGTGGTCTAATTTCTAAATTTTTCCTGTATCTTTATATACCTTGTTGAATTGCTGATATTGAATTGTGTATGGTGAGATTGGGTGCTAATCTGTCATTTAAGGTTGTCAATGTCGGTAGAAAATAGAGTTTTTATTTTTTTCCCTCTATATTGATACCCTGAAAACCTTCTGTTTTAAGGACACATTTCAATTTGTTATTATTTTAGAAGTAATCTCCTCCCTTCCTTCGGACTCGGACGTTGGGGAACTGCACTGAATATTGAAATAGAGTATTTTTGATTGATTGATTAATCAGGGTTTTGATCATATGCTTTCTAGCACGTATATTTGAAGTGTAAATTTTAGTGCATTCAATTGTGGTTAATTCCTTTGATTGTGTGTATGAAATCCAAATCACCAGTCAATTAGTTTTGTATAAAAATATATATAGTAACCGCTTCCCATCTGCCCTATAGCAGAAGTACTGCTACAAGATGGCACAGGTGTGCAAAATCACGTATATATACATGATTTTGCAGTTCTAGGTAGGGGGTGCATGCACGTGCTGCCCTGCCAGTGCCAACATTTGCGGCCTCGGCTGTCAATTGATTACTCGCCGGTGCCCGGTGATTGCCGAGCATCTCCGACAGGGGGGGGGGAGAACTGTTTGTAAACAATACAGTTCTCTCCCCTTTCAGCTCCTGCACACTGCTTTGTATGGCTGTGCATACAAAGCAGTGTACAAAGCAGTGTGATTACTGTGAAGCACAGACATAGCCCACAGTTAACCCTTTGATCGCCCCACATGTTCTGATCACTGTATTGGTGTCACTGGGGATGTCAGTGACACCAAGTCAGTTCCCTCGCCGCAGTCCCGCTATAAGTTGCTGATTGCTGCCATTACTAGTAAAAAAAAAAATAAAATTATATACTGCCATTTGTAAATGCTATAACTTTCACGTAAACCAATTAATTTACATGTATTGGGTTTTTTTTTAGCAAAGAGATGTAGCAGAATACATTTTGGCGTAAATGTATGACGAAATTTGATTTTTAAAATTTTTTACTGGACATGTTTAATAGCAAAAAGTCAAAAATATTGTTTTTTCTGAAAATTGTCAGCCTTTTTTTTTTTTATAGCTCAAAAAATAAAAAACACACAAGCGATTAAATACTTCCAAAAGAAAGCTCTATTCATGGGAAAGAAAGACCGTAAATTTCATTTGGGTGCAGCATTGCATGATCAAACAATTGTCAGGTAAAGTAATGCAGCACTGTAACGCAAAACAGGCCGGTCAGGAAGGGGGGTAAATCCTTAGGAAGGGCAAGTGGTTAATATTTTTGTAAATAAATAAATTATCTTTATTTATTAATCAAATTTGGAGATATTTGTATATCTGGTAAGAAATCACATTGGTAAGAGTTATATTGTGGTGGTATACAGGTACTCCTCGCTTAACGACCGAGTTCCGTTTCAATGACTTGGTCGTTAAGCGAATTGGTCGTTAAGTGAGGAACTGCATGTACTGTATACAGTAGTACAATATATGCATAGTATTTGACAATACAGTATTCTGAATAAGTAAAATAACAAGAAAGATCAAACTGAAAACTTCCACTTGTCTTAATTTGCATAGGTTGTGTAATTTACACACAGTACTGGAATGTTGTATTACAGAACATAAAGTTAGCAAAGTACGGTCGTAACAGTGAAGAGATGGTCGTAAGTGCGAGCGGTCGCTAAACAGGTAGGTCGTTAAGCGAGGAGTGTCTGTATTTTATCAAGGTGTCCTGAATGATTTAATATTGTCCGTTAAGTTATTTTGCCATAGCGGCTGGCGGTATTGTGTCATTATTATATACAGAAGTCAGGCACCGCCCATTTTGTTAATAATTCATTATTCTTATTGCTGATTATTATTACATTAATTATTAGCACTACACAAAATCAAAACCTAAATCAAAAGCATAGAACGTGTTACTTGGACGCCATCGCAGCATCTGAAGTGGAAGTGTGCATCTTATTGACTCTCACCTCTCCAGGGGCCCCTGCAACCGGACTGCGCTATAACCCATGGTTGGAGGTATTCTGTATACTACATGCACATATACCCGGGTATAATTGCAACCTCCCAATTTATGGTAAATTGTAATTCCTGAATGTTATTCTTATGCATCCTGTTTTATGTGGCTGGTTTATATAAACTTTGCATTAATCTCATACAGGTGTGGTGACATGTTTTCATGTTAGAAATATAAGCTGGGTGCATTGATACTGCTATGTATGGTTACTTTAAGTTGTCTACCTGTTACATTCCTAGAAAGGGGTGAGTCTCCTCAATTGCAGGATCCCTATTCTAGGTGGAGGCACTGCCATTTGTATTATCACAACCCCCTCTTCCATATAGCGAAGGCTCAGGATTGCCTACTCATATACAGGTTAGCGCCATAGCCTGTTTGGTGTGGGCCATTTCACATAACCCCCCCCAAAACAGGGCTACAGCGTCAATACAAAATGTATGGGTGCAAACTGCGCCACAAAGAATAGCATGCAATTTGAAGAGGAATGCGTTTCCCCACTGCTCCTGTGTGAACTCCGGCTTGTCATAGCCAAAGCTCCCTGCACCTATCCCATGCTGAGTGGAGAGTGGGAGAGAAGGGCGTGTGGGGATGTATACCTTGGTGGCAGATGGAGGCAGATGCTCTGGATTCTCAGCTGTAGGAGAGGAGAAAGGAGAGGACTTTTGATTGGCCAACACCATCACATGGACTGTGCTGACCAATCAGAAGCCATCTAGCTCTTGCTGTCATCACTGCAAGGAGAGAAGAGAAAGCTCCTCTCCTACAACTGAGAATCCAGCACATCTGCCTCCATCTGCCAATAAGATATTCCCACACGCCCTTTTCTCCCGCTCTCTGCTCAGCATGGGATCGGTGCAGGAAGATTTCCTGCATGGCTCCTATGTAAACTCAGGCTATGACAAGCCTGGGTACACATTGGAGCAGTGGGGAAACCGCATGCGATTAGGGCAGTAATCGCATTCCTGTTCAAATCGCACATTATTCTTTGCGGTGCAATATGCATTTTGTATTGACGCAAATCGCACTGCAAAGTATTGGTTTCCAGTATTGGGAACATTTTCACGAGTAAGAGTACTCCTGAAAATACTTGTTATCAGCACCAATACTGATATCGGTATTGGTGCATCCCTACTTACCAGTTGCTCACCACCCTACTGCAGAAATACTGCTACAGGGTGGCAGGGCTGCACAAACTCACGAATATATACGTGATTTGCAGTTCCGGGTAGGGGGCGCAGGCACATGCCACGCTACCAGTGCCACCATTGGTGACCATGGATATCAATCACTGGGTCCTGGTCAGAGATTCTTTTAGTGGTATTTGATCTGCGTTTTTTTAATATTTGCGGTATAAACAACAAAAGACAGACAATTTTGAGAAAAAAACAATATTTTTGACTTTTTGCTATAAAACATATCCAATAAAAATATTTAAAAAAATCAAATTTCTTCATAAATTTAGATCAAAATGTATTCTGCGACATGTCTTTGCTAAGAAAAAAGCCGACTACGTGTAAATTAATTGGTTTACATGAAAGTTTTAGCATCTACATATAGCGGTATATGTACTGGAAATAAAAAAATTTTAATACTAGTAATGGCGGCGATTAGCAACTTATAGCGGGACTGAGGCAGACATGCTGACAGTGAGTGGGAACTAACTGCCACTGGCATCCCCAGTGACACTAATACAGTGATCAATGCTAATAAAAAGCACTGACAATGTACCAATGGCACTGGGCAGGAAGGGGTTAACATCTGGGGCGATCAAAGGGTTAACTGTGTGCTGTGTGTGTTTTGCTAGGAAGACATGCTGTTTTGTATCTCTCTGCTGTGCAGAGAAATAGAAAGCAGCATGCCCTAGCTGGAGAGGAGAGAGACCTGTATTTTTTACACACAAGTCTCTCCCCTGTCAGCTTTCCCTGACGATCGCTAAGTTCTGACCTTGTGATTGACATCCCTAGCCGCCAATAGCGTCACGCGCACGTCCCCTACCTGGAAATACAAATCACGTATATATATATATGTGTGTGTGTGTTTTTTTGGAGCCCTGCTGCCCTGTAGCAATATTTCTACTATAGGGCGGCGGGCAAGAGGTTAAATTAGATAAACACCCAGCTGAGCCCTCAACCCAGTGACAGTCTGTGAATAAATGTCCGTAAATGTAGTAAAAATCAAGTAATGCAGGAAAATCTTCAAATCAGCATATATTCCACACGTGACTTGAAAAGTCATCACCCTTAACCACTTCCCGACCGGCCGTTGTATATACTCGGACGGTGGCACTGCAGGGTCGGGTGGCCGTATAAACGGCCTCCCCGCACCCTGATTGTGCGCGCTCCCTGGGAGTGTGCAGCACCGCGATCTGGTGCCCGCTGTGTCCTCCAGACACAGTGAAACACCGATCGTCAGATGGGACCTCTTTACGAGGTCCCGATCATGTTATCACTGATTGGCCAATCAGTGATCACATGCAAAGTAGTAAGCAAGATGTCACTTGTGACATCATTGCTTACTAGGTGTGAAATCTGTGAATGATCACAGAGGTCACATGGTACAAGGCTATTCACAACAGCCTTGTACCATGTGACAAGCTGTGACCAATCACAGCTCACTCAGTAGTTCTCAATGGCTGTAAAAATGCAGAGAGAAAAAGAAATGATTGCTTTTACATCCTATATGGGTGTAAAAGCAATCAGTGTAAAAAAAAAAAAAAAAATCTTCATCACCCCCCACACTGTACTGCTAGGGTGACAGTATGTAAAAAAAAAATAAAATAAATAATCTAAAAAAAAATAAAAATGTAAAAAAAAATGTTTAAAAATTTCAATTTTTGGTTATAAACTAATTTGGCTTATTTTTTTTTTACTAATAAGATAACGGAAAAAATTTTGGCCAAGATTTATGATGAAATATTATTTATTTGCAAAATTTATAAGAAAAACACTTTTTTTCCAACATTTTTTACATTTTCATTTACATAGCAAAAAAAAAAAAAAATTCCAGCCGTGAATAAATACCACCAAAATAAAGTTTTATCTGTCTCAAAAAAATGGTAAAACATTCATATGGGTACAGTGTTGCATGACCGCGCAATTGTCATTCAAAGTGTTATAGCGCTGAAAGCTGAAAATTGCCCTGGTCAGGAAGGGGTAAAAGTGTCCAGACTGGAAGTGGTTAAAAACCCTATACCAACTAGCGTGCATGCTCACCTCCCATTTTGACCTAAAGGGAATATAGGTCAAATGCGCTTTACTGTCATCCCAAAATCCAACCAGCTATCCTCTGTAAGGGTACTTTCCTGGCTCTTTCTCCAATTCATAAATCCATGTTAAAAAAAACATCAAAAGACATCTCATAGTGTAATACGCCCATGTTTAACATCTAAAAACCAGGTATAGAATACTTGACTTTTAAAACTGAACCAGCAGACCTATACAAAAATTGATTATAAAATACATAGGAGTAGGTGTACCAAGATGGCGGCTGCCGTCTGACCTGAAATTATGTCACCATACTTCCTTCTTATGCATTACATCATGAATCACGTGACTTCCTCAGGGATAGGAAGGCAGTGACTAAGTGACCCATTTATATTGGCTGACAATAGAAGATAATAACTCTTCTAACTCTGGCGGCCATTTTACTGAAGATCAGCAGCAAGTAAATAGAAATAACAGCAGTGGCCATTTTATTGGAGACCAATGAAAGATAAAATGAATACTGGTAAAGACTTCCTAACCACACATAATAATAAATGCCTATGTAGTACAATAAGGGATCTCAGAATCACTAAATCATATAAAACAGGCCAAACTAACTAAAAGCTCTAACCACTAAAAAAGACAGAAAACAATAAAAGAAAATTAAAATAAAACAACCAAAAACTCCCATAGTAAAATCAATATAAAAAATATACTCCTGAGGACTACCCAATTGCTCTCTCTAGTGGCAAATTCTAAAAATGCACCCTATGTCAAAGTAAGACTGGCTGCAAATTAACTAAAAATCACTAATAAAACAATTTACATCAAATTCTATATTCAGTCCTAATGGAGCCATAGTTTGTATATTACGGATCTTACTGCCTCTCCAGTGGGGATGATATTTCTCAATTCCCCAAAAGTTTAAAGAAGACATCTGCATGGAAAAAAAGACATTTCTATTGAGAAATGTAACAGGTTTCTTTGTAGGAGGATGTACTATACTTCTAGCTATTTTGTCTCTTAAAGTCGAAGCCCTCCTATAGGTAAACTTAGGATGTGCTGGTAATATTTCCTTCAGTTGTCTATCTGACTTCAATATCGGCCAATGTTTCCTGAAGATTTTATCTATCTTCTTGTGCTGACTGTTGAAATCAAGAATAATAGGTACTTGGGCCAAAGATTCACCCTCTCTCATCCTGTCTTTAATCAATTCCCTTCGATCCAATTTTCCTACTTCCTCAATTTTTTCTTAAATCCGTCCTGGTTGATAACATTTATTGATAAAAGCTGTCCTATTAAGTTGGCTTGATGGTAATAATGTTCTTTATTGATACAGTTCCATCTTAATCAAATAATTTGGCCCTTCAGTATATTCAGGAGAAGCAGTATTTTTAGAGAAGGAGAAACCAATGAGGTCATCTGGGAGAGAAGGATGGACAAAAAGAAATCCAAACAGAGGAAGGGCTGCAGGAGCAGGGAGGAAGAAACAAGAGAAAAAGAGAATAATTGGTGAAGGTGTTTTTAATCTTAGGCTGGCCATACACTATACAATTTTCTGTCCAATTTCTGCCCAATTTCCTTTAGATTTACCTTCAACTATGTATTGTAAGGGCCTGACTAATTGGATACAATTGAAAGTGTTGTTTAGGTTGACCTCCTATTACATGGTTTTTGGTAAATATAAAGTAAAATTCTCAAGAAAATTGTATAATGTATGGCCAGCCTACGTGGTTTAAGGTGATCACTTTTCAAGTCACGTGTGGAATATATGCTGATTTGAAGATTTTCCTGCCTTACAGATCTTGATTTTTACTACATTTATTCACAGACTGCCACTGGGTTGAGGGCTCCGCCAGGTGTTTATCTAATTTAATATAATTTAATATTTTCTTTATATTTTGTGTGATTTGTTATATATATTATTATTTATGCCTTGATATATATTACTCAGATTATCCGTTTGCACATATGTTTAGGTTGCACATATTGATTTGTTCATATTTGGTATTGCCTAGCAGGGCATCTACTCTTTTTGGATATTTTCATTCACTTGTGCTTAGTTATTTTCGAGGTATGCACTTATATTACCTGATTATAGGGGTAATATTATATATTACCCCTAACTAGGGGCTCTTTTGGGTGTTTACTTTTCATTCATTTATTTTTTAGTGTTGTGGGAACACAGTTTGTTGTTTGCAGCCACTCTTAGTTTATCATATTAGGTTTGGCAGCGCAAGAGGATTTTTTTTATTAACACTGAAGGTGCCCAGTCATAGAAAGAATGAGAACCAGGGAAGAACAGAATCTTAGAGGCCAAGGGTGTGGAGTTTATGGAGGAGGAGAAGGTGTCAACAGTAGAGGCCACAGAAAGGTCCAGTAAGAGTTTGGAGTATGGAGCAGTGGCCACTGGTTTTAGCAGTGAATTATTGGTGAGTTTTAGTAGGGAAGTTTCTACGAAGTGCTGTGAGTGAAACAGAGACTGTAAAGGGTAAAGAAGGTTGTTTTCAGTGAGGTTCTAGCTCAGAAAAGTAGGGAGCAAGGAGATGGGTCTTAAGTAGGAATGCACTAATACTGATATCAGTATTGGTGCCGATACTAAGTATTTTCAGAAGTACTCTTACTCGTGAAAATGCTCCCAATACTGGAAACCATTAGTTAGCGGTGCGTTTTGCGTCAATACAAAATGTAAATTGTACAGCAGAGAATTGCATGCGATTTGAACAGGGATGTGATTCCTGCCCAAATTGCATGCGGTTTCCCCACTGCTCCTGTGTGTACCTAGGCTTGTCATAGCTTGAGTTCACACAGGAGTTGTGCGGGATCCCATGCTGAGCGGAGAGCGAGAGAGAAGGGCGTGTGGAGATGTATACAGTTGTACTCAAAAGTTTACATACCCTGGCAGAAATTGTGACATTTTGGCATTGATATTGAAAATATGACTGATCATGCCAAAAAATGCTCTTTTATTGAAGGATGATGATCATATGAAGCCATGTACTATCAAATAGTTGTTTGGCTCCTTTTTAAATCATAATGATAACAGAAATCACCCAAATGGCCATGATCAAAAGTTTACATACCCTGGAATGTTTGGCCTTGGTACAGACACACAAGGTGACACACACGGGGTTAAAATGCCATTTAGAGGTTAATGTCCCACATCTGTGACTTTTAAAATTGCAATTAGTGTCAGTGTATAAATAGTCAATGAGTTTGTTAGCTCTTACATGGAAGCACTGACTAGGCTAGATATTGAGCCATGGGGATCAGAAAAGAAATGTCAAACGTCCTGTGTAACAAGGTAATGCAACTTTATAAAGATGGAAAAGGACATAATAAGATGTCCTAAGCCAATCAGTACTGTTAAATCACTTATTAAGAAGTGGAAAGTTTGGGGATCTTTTGATACCAAGCCAAGGTCAGGTAGACCAAGAAAGATTGCAGCCATAACTGACAGAAGAATTGTCCGGGATTCAAAGAAAAACCCACAGGCAACCTCAAAAGAAATACATGCTGCTCTGAAAAAAGACAGTGTGGTTGTTTAGAAGGAGCACAATATGATGACACTTGAACCAAAATGAGCTGCATGGTTGAGGTGCCAGAAAGAAGCCTTTACTGCATCAATGACACAAAAAGGCCTGGTTAGGCATGTCAAGGTGTTGTCAGGCATATTGTAACCGGGCTTTTTTGTGGCATTGGTGCAGTAAAAGCTTCTTTCTGGCACCTCGACCAAACAGCTCATCTTTGCTCAAGTATCACCGTACTGTACTCCTTAAAAACAACCACACCATCTTTTTCCAGAGCAGCCTGTATTTCTTTTGAGGTTGCCTGTGGGTTTTTCTTTGAGTCCCGGACAATTCTTCTGTCAGTTGTGGCTGCAATCTTTCTTGGTCTACCTGACCTTGGTTTGGTATCAACTGTTGTGCAAACTGTTGTGTAAACTGTTGGCGCTATATAAATCCTATACTTATAAAGCCATGTACTTCTTCCCCGGGAGGGTGTGAATATCTGAGGGCCCCTTAATTATAAAGAAAGCTTCAAGATAAGTTCCCCTTCACAAACCTCCAAGGGGGAAGAGGCCCTTGTCACTCAACATTTTTAACAAAGCACCTTGCAAGGGTGGGAAGCTTTGCTGCCCCTCATCCTTGCAAGGTTTCTGTCCAATGTGGAAGGCATGTGGTCCAGTAAGGCACAGGAAGGAAGCTGTCGCACCCCCACTGTCCTCTCTTTCCTTTCCACCCAGGATGCACACCTGGAGAAGAGGCTGGGTGGAATTTTAAGGGAACACCACAGTTTTTTTTTCTCTTTCTTACCTTTTAAGCAACTTAAAAAGTCGTGCTACATGCTGACCAGTATTTTTAATCAAAGTTTGTTGCATTAGTACATGTCCCCCAATGGCAGTGCCCAGCTCAATAGCTTGCCTATTGCCATTGAAAATGGCCAGAAAAAAATAGCAAATTTGACATTCTTTAAACTTCTTTAGGATGTTCCTGCTGCACTTGCCAAACCTGGCTTGAGCCAAACCTGGTTAGTCTTGCTTATATAGTACCTAGTCTAGAACATATTTACGTAATCACTATACAGACTATTTAAAACACTTTTAAATATTCAACTGGGAATACATAATGTCTTTAATGAGCACATTTCTTCAGTTACCAATTCCACTTTAGTTTAGAGGTGACCTACTTCTTGCTTCTGCTTTCATAGTTTCTACACATGAAAAAATTAGAGACAATTCTGACCTTTCTTCCCATCTGGCTAAAACACAGGAACTCTCTATTCATAAAGGATTGTTGCCTAGTTGCAATGTTGCTTTGACAGCTCAAAGAATGTTAATCAGTGAAGAAATTAAATGCTTTCACTGTTTAGGACCTGATAATTTATTAAAGTAGGATTGCATGCACATTACAACAATTTAATTATTAATTAGTAAGAACCAGGTCTTGGTTACACATTTGTGGAATGGCATAATATGTCTGAAATAGAAAATGAAAAAAATTAAATATTAATTTATGTAGCATTTTTGTATGAATAAACACAGCTGACGGACACAGTGCAGTCCACAATAGCAGTTTAATCAATCACAAGAGAATGCACATAGGTGGAAAAAAATACTGATATATATGCAGAACCTTGCCAGCAGAAAGCTAGCAAAAAGATTCTGCATATATATCAGTATTAAAACACCTATGTACAAAACAAATGTTATGGTCCATAAGATACTTCCGGTTAAATGCATGTAGATGCAAAAGTCACATCCTTAAATTTATTCTTCAATTCCTCTGACTCAGTTTTCAGTCTTAGGTTGCTCTGTCTGCATGCATTATGCAAAAGTACATTTTGTGCTTTTTGTTTTCTTTCTGTTTCCTGCATCTTGCTCTTGAGAGATGTTTGCTGGGGGGCAGTGTTCTGAATATTTTGCTTTGGCTGGTACTATTGTGGTAGCACACAGATATGGCAGAGTTTAAACTGTAACATGCATGAGGTCGGACATTTTTCTTACTGTACACTGGATAGATAATTCTCCTTAATGGGGCAATCTGTATTTAAATTAAATAGGCAATGATTCTTGTGCTTAGATCAGTTAGATCAGTGCACTAATTTTGGAACATGATTATTTTAAATAAATACCCTTTTTACTGGGGTGCTGCACTGTAAGATATCTTCATTCTTTCCCGTAAATACTGTATATCATTTTGTATGGTCTATTGAATGATTGGCTTTGGATCGTGAAGATAGAAGAAATTACACCCATGATACTTTTTTTTACCTAACTTACGGTGGGTCAATGGGTGAAGGTAAGCTGTAGCATTTACTGATGGAGGCACTTAACGGTGTTGCTGCATGAAGAGTTTCGGGAGCACACTTGACCCTGAGGAAGTCATGTGTTAATGGGACATAATGCGTAGGAACGTGGTGACGTATGTCCAGCATGGACGCCATAATGCTATACCCAAAAATGCCAATGCAAGTACACCCATAGCATGAGGTTTTTTCCAGCTTGTTTTATGCTTTGAAAAAGTGACTGGGCATTTGGCTACACATGTTTTCATTAACATTAAACAGTTTTACACTATGGGAGATACCTTTCTTTTCTACCCTGACCTTTTGATGTGAGCTGGTTGTATTATACCCTTTGGGAGGTAAGGGGGCAATTCAGCCATTTATGGATTATTTCCTTCTGGTTGTCATGTGAATTTAACTATATCACCTGCACCTTCTGAGTCATTGTATTATTTGGTGTTTTATACACACCATTGAACTTTATTTTTCTGGACAATTTTTATGTGACACTTCAACAGTGTTTTTTGAATATCACTTTTTGTTGTGATACCACATATTTATGTTTTATTTTATTTAATAATTTTATTTATTTATTTTTTTGGTCTCATAATCAGTGTACTTGTCACTTTAGTGTGATATATTTAATCCCATATTCAGAGATTCACAGATTTTTTTCACTATTTTTGGCTAATTTATAGCTTTTGTGGTCACTATTAATAGTAATGTATTTATTGATCCCACATTAGTTACATAGTTAGTCTGGCTGAAAAAAGACAAAAGTCCATCCAGTTCAACCATAGAAAAAAAAAAAAAGAGTTATAATCCTATACCTACAGTTGATCCAGAGGAAGGCTAAAAACAACCCAGCAAAGCATGATCCAATTTGCTCCTGCTGGGAAAACAATTCCTCCCTGATCCCCCGAGAGGCAATCAGATATTCCCTGGATCAACTTTACCTATAAATGTTAGTATCCAGTTATATTCTGTGTATCTAGGAAACAATCCAGGCCTTTTTTGAAGCAATCCACTGAGCTGGCCAGAACCATCTCTTGAGGGAGTCTATTCCACATTTTCACAGCTCTCACTGTAAAGAAACCTTTCCGTGTTTGGAGATTACATTTCTTTTCCTCCAGACATAAAGAGTGCCCCCTTGTCCTCTGTGATGACCTCAGAGTGAATAGCTCTACACCAAGTTCACTATATGAACCACTGATGTATTTATACATGTTGATCATATCCCCCCTTTATCTCCTCTTCTCAAGAGAGAATAAATTCAGTTCCTCTAATCTTTCCTCATAGCTGATCTCCTCCATGCCTTGTATCAGTTTAGTTTCCCTTCTCTGTACTTTCTCAAGTTCCCCAATGTTCTTTTTGTGAATTGGTGCCCAAAACTTAACTGCATATTCCAGGTGAGGTCTTACTAATGATTTGTACAGGGGTAATAGGATATCTCTCTCTCTGGAGTCTATACCTCTTAATACAAGAGAGGATTTTGCTCGCTTCAGAAACTGCAGCTTGACATTGCATACCATTATTAAGCTTGTGATCTACCACAAACCCCCAGATCCTTCTCCATCATTGATTCCCCCAGTTGTACTCCCCCTAGTATGTATGATGCATGCATAGTCTTAGCCCCCAAGTGCATAACCTTACATTTATCAACATTAAACCTCATTTGCCACATAGTTGCCCAATTAAACAGTGCATTGAGGTCGGCTTGTAAATTGAAGACATCCTGACGTTATTCCACTGCACAGCTTGGTGTCATCTGCAAAGACTGAAATGGGATTTTTAATCTCAGACTCTATATTGTTTATAAATATATTAAAAAGTAAGGGTCCCAACACTGAACCTTGGGGTACACCACTGACGACCCTAGACCATTCAGAGTATGAATCATTAACCACTACTCTCTGAATATGATCTTTTAGCCAGTTTTCTATCCATTTACATACAGATTTTTACAAGCCTGTAGACTTTACCTTACAAATTAGCCGTGTGTGGGGAACTGTGTCAAACTCTTTTGCAAAATCCAAGTATACCACGTCCACCACCACCCCTCTGTCCAAGGTTTTGCTCACCCCCTCATAAAAAGAAATCAGATTTGTTTGACAATTTCTTTCTTTCTTGAATCCATGCTGTCTGTTGCTTAAAATATTTTTTTCCAGCAAGAACTCATCTATGTGGTCTTTTATTAAACTCTCCAGTATCTTCCCAACTATAGAAGTTAAACTAACAGATCTATAATTACTTGGTAAAGATTTTGACCCCTTTTTAAATATTGGCATCACATTGGTCTTACACCAATCCAGTGGTACTATGCCAGTCATTTAAGAGTCCCTAAAAATTAGAAACAATGGCTTTGAAATGACAGAGCTCAATTCTTTAAGGACCCGTGGGTGTATGCCATCCTGTCCAGGTGCTTTATTCACTTTTATACTGTCTAAATATTTTTGGATCATATCAATTGTGAGCCAATGTGGATCATCTGGAGCTGTGTCAATACCATGCCCATGGGCTCCCCCATGCTCCTTCGTATACACAGAGATGAAGAAGGTATTAAATAAATTTGCCTTCTCTTTGTCCCCAGTCACCCACTCTAGATTATTTTGTAAAGGGCCTACATGCTCGGACCAAACCTTTTTACTATTAATATATTTGAAGAAATTTTTGGGTTGATCCTGCTATCTTTTGCAATCTGTCGTTCGTTTTCAATTTTAGCAGCCTTTATTTCCTTTTGCATATTCTGTTATATTCTTTGTAATGTTTAAACGATGATAGTGTTCCTTAATTGTTATATTGAATAAAAGCTCTTTTCTTATTATCTATAGCCTTTTTAACTTTGGCCATAAGCCACATAGGTTTGAGTTTTAGCCTTTTAAACTTGTTGCCCATGGGAATATATTTTGCAGTGTGTTCGCATACAGGCTTTTTGAAGAACTCCCATTTCTGTGTTGTGTTCATCAATGCCAATATTCCCTCCCAGCCTAAGTCTTGGAGAGCAGCTCTCAGCCTTGGAAAATTAGCTCTCTTGAAATTGAGCGTTTTTATTATTCCCGTATGTGCTTGCTGTTTACAGCTAACAATAAATGAAATCATGTTATGCTCACTGCTACCTAGATGTTTTTTTATATGGACATTCGTAATAAGCCCTGCATGGTTTGAGATTACCAGGTCCAGCAGAGCATCATTCCTAGTAGGAGCCTCTATGAACTGTACCAATAAATTGTCCTGTAGTAGGTTTAAACATTTTTGCCCTTTAACTGTTCCTGCAGTACCATTACTCCAGTCAATTTCCTGGTAGTTAAAATCCCCCATTATTATCACTGTCCCAGCCCTTGCAGCCCTTTCGATCTGTGCAAGGAGCTGAGTTTCTACCTCCTCATTAACACTGGAAGGCTTATAACAAACGCCAATGATTACCTTTGTAGTACGCACCCCCATGTGCATTTCCACCCATAATACTTCAGCCTCATCACACTCTCCATCAACTAGGTCCTGTTTCACACTTTCTCTGAGATCACTTCTCACATAGAGACAGACACCACCACCTTTCCTATTTATTCTGTGTCTCCGAAAGAGAACATAGCCAGGAAAATTTATGGCCCAGTCATGCGAAGAATGAAGCCAAGATTCAGCAATACTAATTAAATCATAGTTCTTTTCATGCAACAAAGCTTCCAACTCACCTATATTGCTTGGCAGACTTCTGGCATTGGTGAACAAACACTTTAATTGATTGACACCTTGTTCACATTTAGGTATTCATCTTTTATGTTGATTATTATTATCACTGCACTGGTCACTATTGTGTGATATATTTAATCCCATATTCAGGGGTTCACTATTTTTCACAAATTTTTGGCTAATTTACAGCCTTTGTGGTCACCATTACTATTAGAGTGAAATATAAAAGATGCGGCGCTATATCACAAGTATTTAAGTAAAAAACGTCCAAGATATCAATATATAGTGATTAAGTGACTAATGTGATCCCAAACATTATGTCACAAGCAGAGTAACATGCAGTGCAAAAACAGTCTTTGTGACAATTTCTCTCCTTCAAAGTGCTGCTTCCATGCGGTGAACGTGAGAAGAATAAGGCTGTGCACTCACCAGATGCACAGTGTAACTGCGCATTTAGAGATAAGTTATCTCTACTAGATCCACTGGTAGCTCCTAAAGGTCAGGTCAAGCCAGATATTCCTCCACCCGCTGGATGTTGCTGATAATCCACGGTCTCTCTCTTAGGTGGCTCTATAGGTGATATGTGACTCACCAAGGGCCACAAAGAAAGGAGACCAATAGCGTAATACCGTTTAAAAGATATATTTTATTTCCTATACAGTATAACATAGGTGAGGAAAACAAACAAACACTGACCATGAGGTGAATTAAAAGATGGCCGCCGGGACCTCCATGGTGCCGGCGGCAGAGAGATAATGACGCTGTAGCTCCTACCCTCCTAGTGTTTTTGTAAGTTTTTTGGTATCCTTTTTGATGCTGTGGCTGCTTTACTTTTCACAGCGCTCACAACTTCTTTTATATTTATTACTATTAGTGTGATTATTGATCCCACATTTAGGGATTCACCTTTTATGTTTATTATAGTTCATAAATATTGAAGTCCCATCTGGATTTTTTCTTTCACTGGCGTTTCTTTATCTACACTTTATCTATTCATTTTTTGTTCCACTATGGATCCCTTAGCACAGGGGTGGGCAAACTGCGGCTCTTCAGCTGTTGCAGGACTACAAGTTCCATCATGCCTCTGCAAGTCATAGCTGTAACTGTCAGTTTTGTAATGTTGCAATGCCTCATGGGAAATGTAGTTCCACAACAGCTGGAGAGCCGCAGTTTGCCCACCCCTGCCTTAGTGGATCAGCTCATTTTATGAACTGTGAGAGATTAGCTTGTTGTATTCACTGAATTGCACCGGTGGCATTCATTAGTCATTTATAAGTTTTGTATGAGCCATTTTGGATGATTCAAACAGTTTTATGTGCATTCTATTCTATTTCACGTATTTATTGCACATCATTCATTGGTTTATTTCATCTGTTTTTGGGATAAATCAGTGAGGGAGTAGTGTAGTATTGGGGTAGTGCTGCACCATTTCACTTTATATTTTGCACAATATCCATTTGGTATATGGTTGGGTGTTAGCAGCCCCCTCCCCATAATTGTTATTAGTCCAATTTTGAATAGCACAGGAGGTTCCTAACGTTTAACTATTATTGATATCTTTTGCATTTAGATATTTTCTCTGGAATCCTTTAGTGGTGTTTTTATCACTTGGTATCACATATATTATTATCATGATTTCTGTTTATGATTTGAGTATATTATTATGATTTGCATGATTTTTTGATTAGGAGTACACTCAATATTTTCAGTTGCGCAGCACTATTTAGTTTATATATACTTTTAGATGTGGTAACACATTTTGTTTAATCCCTATCACTGGTTATAATCACTAATATTGGCACTGATTGATTAACGTTAGGTGATTTTGAGTTTGTTCTTTACACTTTTTGGAAAGCGTGGGATTACTTGGGGTGTATTATTTGTGATTCTACTATTTTCCAATTATATTTTGGGGGAATGATTGACAAAAAATCAGCTCTATATACCCCATAATAAGGAATTAACAGGGAACACAGGTCCTGATTATCCATTTGTGTTTGTTGGGGTGATGCCTTTGGCATAGGCAACATTTTCATGTGGCCCTACTCTCAAAGAGCACTTATGCACACACCTTCAACTTTCAGCCCACAGAATAGTAGAATGCACTTTTGGTGTTCTCCTCAAGGGGGATTCCCTTTGATGAAGTCAGAACAGACGAAACATGTAGGGTGAAGTGAAGTGCTGAGAGTGAGTAGGAACTGTGTCCTGATATTTTTGATCTTTCTGTGAGCTGGGAAGGATTGGAGTGGCTGGCAGTCGGTGGATTCTCTGTATATCTTTGTCAACACATCTATATGCTTAATTTTAAGCTTATGCTTAAACTGTTTTTGTGAGTACCTTGATTACTTGTATCAAATAAAATTGGATGCTTACACTATGGGAGCCTGTTTTTTGTTATACTGTATGCTGGCTATGAAATCTAATCACTAAATGGGGAGAGGACAGCAGTGGAAATGAAGCCTTTAGGTGAACTGTACCTGTTTGGAAGATCTTTAGAATTCATACAAGCTGTGTTTGCTTAATCTTGTAGTGAGATGGGCATGCACTTCCAGTAAGTACTTTTACCCGTATTAGTGGTAGTGGTCACCTTGCATCAAAGATTATTCTACACTTGGAAGAATAATATGGTCAGTTAAGTAGCAGAGGAGGTTATTAATCAGTTTCAGCTGCTTTGGTGTTAATGATATTAACAACAGGTGCACTAGATGGGCAACAATGAGACGATCCCCAAAACAGGAATGGTTTTACATGTGGAGGCCACTGACATTTTCTTCCCTACTCAACTTTCCTGACTGTTTTTCACTAGTTTTGCATTTGGCTAGGGTCAGTATCACTACTGGTAGCAGGAGGCGATACCTGGAGCCTACAGAGGTTGTACAGGCAGTCCAACTCCTCCAGGATGGCACAGTTTTCTGTGTCTCCTAGCACAGTCTCATGAGCATGAAGGAGATTCCAGGAGACAGGCAGTTACTCTAGGAGAGCTGGACAGGGCCGTGAAAGGTCCTTAACCCATCAGCAGGATCGGTATCTGCTCCTTTTTTGCAAGGAACAGGATGAGCACTGCCTGAGCCCTACAAAATGACCTACAGCAGGCCACTGGTGTGAATGTCTTTGACCAAACAATCAGAAACAGACTTCATGAGGGGTGGCCTGAGGGTCCAAAGTCCTCTAGTGGGCCCTTTGCTCACTGCCTGGCACCATAGAGCTCAATTGTCATTTGCCATTGAACACCAGAATTGGCAGGTCCACAATTGGCACCCTGTGCTTCTCACAGATGAGAGCAGGTTCACCCTGAGCACAGGCGACAGACGTGAAAGGGAGAACGTTATGCTGCCTTTAACATCGTTCAGTATGACCGTTTTGGTGGTGGGTCAGTAATGATCTGGGGAGGCATATCCATGGAGGCTACACAATGGCATCCTGACTGCCATTAGGTATCAGGATGAAATCCTTGGACCCATTGTCAGACCCTACGCTGGTGCAGAGGGACCTGGGTTCCTCCTGGTGCACGACGATGCCTGGCCTCATGTAGAGTATGCAGGCAGTTCCTGGAGGATGAAGGAATTGATACCATTGAATGGCCCCCACACTCGCCTGACCTAAATCCAATAGAACACCTCTGGGATATCATGTTTCTGTCCATCCAACACAGCCAGGTTGCACTTCAGACTGTCCAGGAGCTCAGTGATGCCCTGGTCCATTCATCGTCTCATCAGGAGCATGCCCCGTTGTTGGCAGGCACGTGGGGGCCATAAAAACTACTGAGTACCATTTTGAGTTGCTGCAATGAAATTTCAGCAAAATGGACTAGCCTGCTGCATAATTTTTTCACTTTGATTTTCGGGGAGTGTTTGAATTCAGTCCTTTGTAGGTTTATAATTTTCATTTCCATCAAACAATGGGGCATCCTTACGTTTCTAACTCATTATTGGTTATTAATAGAAGAACAAGTTATTTGTTTCACTGCCTAGCAATATACTTTTCTCACAATTTTTTACATTCATCAGCGCAGAAGGGTTTATACATTTATTTGGGGGGACCTGTGTCATGTAAAAAAATAAGTGGGGCTGCCCTCAAAAATCATACTAGACCCGAGGAGTTGAGTATAGTTTTTTGGGCCCCCCACTCTCCTCATTCTTTTCAGTTGGGGTTCCCCTTTAAAACCCAGAGGAAGGACTATTATGTATTAATTTAGGAAGATGAAGCGGACTTTTGATTTTCCATAAGTATCCAGTGATGGTTCCTTGCTGCAATTCCAACATATGTTCTCAATCTGCATATTATACATATGATATCTCCAACAAAATAAATGCCTTTTTGTGATTATGTTTGAGGTCTTTGTGCTGCTAGCTGTAAAGCATCAGCTGCTGTTGCACTAGAGCGGCAAATTGCTGTACATCTATCCCCATGCTTTCTCCCCCTGCAAACCACACTATGAATGTATTGTGCATCATCTGTCCAATATGGAGAACATATGGGTCCCTTGGAAGGCTCTTCCTTCTGCCTGGATTTCATTGTGCATTTTAGCTGCCTTGTACGTATGTGCGGTGCGCAAAGGTTGCAGATTTCTGTAATGTTTTGCGCAACAGCTCACATCTGTATTCGAGTGTAAAGAGGGCACATAGAAAAGTATTGTTTCCTATGTGCTCTTGTGAAGAGCTGATTTTTTTCTACTGCAGAGTGTGAAGAGGCCCTAAAATGATTAGAACACAAGAACATTTCTCTAATAGTCTCTGCTTCTGGTCTGGATGATGCAACAATAGCAGCAGCAGCTCCTGTATGGATGGTCATGTGGTCCAATTCACACTCTACTTCCTAGCAACTCCCTTTTATATTATGGTTCTCCAGTCTGGGGTTTCTGAGCCAGCTAGCAGGGATAGGATGTCTGTAACCAACTAATTGTGTGAAAATTACCAAGCAACAGCTATTTACAAAATTACACTAGAGGAAAGAACAGCTCCCTACATTTATCACACCATTCAAACCACTGTGCCAATGTCAACATGACAGAACAAGTCTTATGTTTCCACTCCACAATGTCAGTAGCTTCCCAGTGCATTCTCTATTAGAATATATGGAATACGCATTAAGGGGCATTGTAAGCCTTCAAGTGTAACTAAAGGCAAAACCATTTTTTTGTTTGTTGTTTTTGATAGTGTGGAGAGGGATTAGAACACCTGTTAGTTGTTTCTTTTTGCTGTATGTGCCACCATTAGGGAGATTCACTCTCTGTATTTGTCCCGTTTACTGTTATCGAAAGTAAAGGAAAAGAAAAAGCAGATGGGGGTTATAACCCTTCCTTACACTAAAATTATTTAGTTACACTTTAAGTAAACCTACCAACATTGGGGTTGATTTACTAAAGGCTGTGCACTGCAAGTGCACTGAAAGTGCAGTTGCTCTAGATCTGAGGGAACATTATTAAATAAATAAAATAAAAAAAAGAGCATTTTTGCTTGCACATGATTGAATGAAAGAAATTAGCAGAGCTTCGGCTCATTTCAGAGCTTCCTCTCGGATCTAAAGCAACCGCACTTGCAGTGCACAGTATATTTACCTTTAGTAAATCAAATCCGTTGGCTTTACCAGAGTTTAAGAGCAGCAGAGTTTAGGGACAGTTAAACGCTCCCTTCCTGAACGCAGAAGAATTGCGTTCAGGAGAGGAACGTTTTAGCCAAAAAAAGATAACACTAGCCATGTTTAGCGCTTGGGCATTTACTGTCAATACAAAATACTCTGGCCAATCAAATTATTAAATTTCCAAGCGCTAAACATGGCCAAAAGCGTTAACGCGTTTACACGTGCTTTTGCCACGTTTAGCGTTTTTCGGCTGCCAGGAAAGCTAAAAGTCTAGGGGAGTTCATGTGTACATGCGCACTAATTTATCATGGAAAGAAAATTAAATTCAGGATCTTGCAGGTATCCTTTATAATTGTTAAAGGAACTTACTATACACAGACTATATACATAAATGCATAAAGGCCAATGGTCATAAAGGGCAAGGGGTGCCACCATCCCATCCCATGGTGAGATATAGAAACAGCTATTCACATTCCTGATATATTGACAATAAAAGGTCTGTGAATAAATGCCAAAAAGGAAAGCCTACCAGATGTAAACATAGATCTTAAAAAAATAAGGATGATTCTGACACAGAAGAAGATGTATCACACACTGTAATTAAAGAGTTAAGAGGGTGGAACTTCTAGATCCAAAGTGGGTTTATTCTTGTAGTGTGGAGTGGAATACAGTGACGCATGTTAGGATGCGTTTATGCACCAAGAGATTTAGAAGATTAGGTGTTCCACCCAACACGTCCAGGGCCTAAATGGAATTATAGTATATCTGAAAGAAATAAAGTCAGTGCTTTTGGGGGGCTCTAAGGGACCACCTTAATCAGGGCTACAATAATACAAACAATGAATACATGCAATGTAGAATAAAACATATACGTTATGCAAAAAATTGGGAGTATACAGGTGAAACTCGAAAAATTTGAATATCGTGCAAAAGTTCATTTATTTCAGTAATGCAACTTAAAAGGTGAAACTAATATATGAGATAGACTCATGACATGCAAAACAAGATCGTTCAAGCCTTGATTTGTCATACTTGTGATAATTATAGCTTACAGCTCATGAAAACCCCAAATCCACAATCTCAGAAAATTTAAATATTGTGAAAAGGTGCAATATTCTAGGCTCAAAGTGTCTCACTCTAATCAGCTAATTAAGCCATAACACCTGCAAAGGGTTCCTGAGCCTTTAAATGGTCTCTCAGTCTGGTTCAGAAGGAATCACAATCATGGGAAAGACTCCTGACAGTTGTGCAGAAAACCATCATTGACACCCTCCATAAGGAGAGAGAGCCTCAAAAGGTAATTGCAAAAGAAGTCAGATGTTCCCACAGTGATGTATCAAAGCACATTAATAGAAAGTTATGTGGAATGGAAAAGTGTGGAAGAAAAAGGTGCACAAGCAGCAGGGATGACCGCAGCCTGGGGAGGATTGTCATGAAAAGGCCATTCAAAAGTGTTGGGGACTTTCACAAGGAGTGGACTGAGGCTGGAGTCAGTGCATCAAGAGCCACCACACACAGACGGATCCTGGACATGGGCTTCAAATGTTGTATTCCTCTTGTCAAGCCGCTCCTGAACAACAAACAATGTCAGAAGTGTCTTACCTGGGCTAAAGAAAAACAGACGTGGTCTGTTGCTCAGTGGTCCAAAGTCCTCTTTTCTGATGAGAGCAACTTTTGCATCTCATTTGGAAACCAAGGACCCAGAGTATGGAGGAAGAATGGAGAGGCACACACTGCAAGATGCTTGAAGTCCAGTGTGAAGTTTGTACAGTCTGTGTTGATTTGGGGAGCCATGTCATCTACTGGTGTTGGTCCACTGCGCTTCATTAAGTCCAAGGTCAAAGCAGCCGTCTACCAGTAGATTTTGGAGCACTTCATGCTTCCTTCCGCAGACGAGCTTTATGGGGATGCTGACTTCATTTTCCAGCAGGACATGGCACCTGCCCACACTGCCAATAGCACCTAAACCTGGTTCAATGACCGTGGGATTCCTGTGCTTGACTGACCAGCAAACTCGCTTGACCTGCACCCCATAGAGAATCTATGGGGCATTGCCAAGAGAAAGATGAGAGACATGAGACCGAACAATGCAGAAGAGCTGAAGGCTGCTATTGAAGCATCCTGGTCTTCCATAACACCTCAGCAGTGCCACATGCTGATAGCTTCCATGCCACGCCGCATTGAGGCAGTAATTACTGCAAAAGGGGCCCAAACCAAGTACTGAGTACATATGCATGCTTATACTTTTCAGAGGTCCGATATTGTTCCGTGTTTTATTGATTGCATGTAATATTCTAATTTTCTGAGATTGTGGATTTGGGGTTTTCATGAGCTGTAAGCCATAATCATCACACTTATGACAAATCACGGCTTGAACTATCTTGCTTTACATGTAATGAGTCTATCTCATATATTAGTTTCACCTTTTAAGTTGCATTACTGAAATTAATTAACTTTTGCACGATATTCAAATTTTTCGAGTTTCACCTGTATATTGCTTGTATGCTTGCAGCCCTGATGAAGGGGTCCTTTTAAACTCCCTAAAAATGCATTTTCTTGTTTCTTTCGGATACACACTATAATAAATTATTGTATAAAAGTATTTGGATCCTTAGAGAATTTGGCTTTAAACACTTAAAATTCAACAGGAGCCAATATCCTGCACCAAGCTATAGTGCTTTACTGTAGTGGAGAACCAGTTCCTAGCTATCTAGCTATTCTTTCTGACAAAAGTACAGTATATGAATCACATAACTGGTTAAACAAATATATAACTCTTACCCCTCAATAAAGCAGACATAGGTCAGGCCACTGAACTTTACATCTTATCGTAACATTGTACTAATTGCTGTAAATGGGGTTTACATGTGCTCCACTCTCAGTTCTCTTAATGGACATTTATGTATCAAGCTGATTATCCGAAGTTTGACATTAACCGGCTGTTTATGTGCAGTGGCCGGGTGGGAGCTTTCCCATTCTGAGTGCACGTTCCTGAACGTCCTGTCAGAACGTGGACCACACATCACAGATCAGGACATGGGCGCTGTGATTTGCCCTCCCAATCATGTGATCAGGGGCATACTTGACGCAAGGCAGTGCATTGGGCGGCACTTTTCAGGGGGGCGGCAACACCCCCCAGAAGAAGGGACGTCAATGATATGTCACGTACTACAGCAGACCACACACTGATGGATACAGTGAGGGCTGAGAGTATCAGGCCTCCCCGGTGACAGTGCCATCCTCCGGGATCATCACCCAGCCCTGGCTACCAACCACCATACACTGCAGAGAGCTCCTGCAGCACCGACCCTCAGAGCTGCTTACAGCCTGGTCAGGGAGCACTGCATGCCAGGAGTTGTAGTCCTTCCCCTGCCTCTGACCCGTCACCTCTACAGGAGAGAACTACAATCCCATCAAGCTGTGCAGGGCCAGGGCTCAGCCACCTCTGCTGTCACAGAGATGGAAAAGGGAAGGGAAATGTGGCTGTGCACATGATGGCTGTGTCCAATCACAGCCATCACTCAGTGTAAACAGAGACATGTGTCTCTGTGTCAGAGCTTCCCATTGAGCTCAGTGAGGGGAGGGGGGAGAGGGATACTGGAGCCTGTGACAGCTCTATGCATAGCTGATGAGTTTTTTTTGTGTTCAGCTACGCAGAAAACACACACATTGTCATGCAGCCATACCCACACAGTACACCAAGCACCATATGTCCCTGTCCCAGTGTCACATCAACATCTGTACCAGTGTACCAGTGCACAAAATATCTGGCATAGTATACCAGTGTCACATCAACATCAGTTTACCAGTGCACAAAAACATCTGCAATAGTGTTCCATTGTAACATCAACATCTGTCGGTATCCGCTGGTGGACGATCAACATCTGTCACAGTGTACAAGTGCAGAAAAACATCTCTCAGTGTACCAGTGTCCCACCAATAAACAAATTTTAAAAATGTAAAGCGCCTCCGTCCCCCCATGCTCACGTGCAAAGGCGAACACACGCGTTCATCCGGTACGCATACGTAAACTGAGATCACACCACACATTTCAGGTATTGCAGCAAATGTCAGAGCGAAAGCAATAATTCTAGCACCAGACCTCCTCTGTTACTTTAAACTGGTAAACTGTAAAGGCTTATAAAGCGTCGCCTATGGAGATTTTTAGGTACCGAAGCCATTTCATAAACGTGTGCAATTGTAAACCATGACATGTTTGGTGTCTATTTACTCGGCCCAACACCATATTTTATATTTGTAGCAGGCTCCTTGTACAAGAGAATTCAGAAGGAATCACACGTTCTGCAGTCGGTCCTCCCTCTCCCTCCCCTATTGTAAAACCTGGGCACTCTGCCAAGCTCATGACTCATCCACTTCACAGCAAAGGGCTCTCAGCAAAGGACGCTGGGAAGGGGAGGAAGCAGGAAGAGAAGGGGAGAACAGAAAGACACACGAGGCTGGAGAAAGACAGGAACACGTGGAGCCCGTCCAAGGAGAGGAGGAGGCACTACAGCACTCAGCGCGGATAGAGGGACCCTGCTGTGTGTTCGGAGTTTGGTGAGCTGTCCCACTGGGAGAGAGTAAGACACACCATTTACACTTTGCATATAGACTGGGACATCCGCACCCCACTGCTGGGATCTCACCCATCTGGGGCCCTGTGCAAGTCACAGATCCCCCTGCCTGCTTTGCCCCTCACCACCAGTGTAATTGAGACTGTCTGCCCCGGGGACTGACACATACTGGGAGATTGCATCCTGCGACTGCTCCTGGTCTTGGGGTGCTTTGTGTTGCTTCTAGACACTGAGGTTGGATCCTCTCAGCCCAGAAACCTAGTGAAATCTGATGTAACCCACACCAGCTGAAACTCCAAAGAAGCCTTCAGCTGCTATTTACTTCATTGTAAGGACTAAACGTGCACCAACTAGAGCTCCACCGTTACAAGGACTGAAGCGGGGGAATCTGGCTTAGTAGCCTTATTAGAGGTACCTCTTTATTGCATTCTGTTCTAACTCTGAGGTGATTTTTGGCTAACGCCCCTCAGAAGCAGAATCATACACCAGTGTGGGTAATACATTTCATTGATAGAGCATAAGTAAGTTTATTTGTTTGATATCAGTTGTATTCTGCTTAAAATGCGGCTCTGCCATCCGGAGACTCTTGGCTGTGAAGCCCTCTAGTGGCAGACCAAATTTACTGCATTGCACAAAGAAGAAAAGTAAGTTTTGAAGTTGAAAGGGGAACCCCACCCCTCTACACTGCATTTCATTCTCCATAAAATTGTTCTTGTTTCATTTAACCCTGTGTCTGCAAATTTCTTGGTGGTGTATTTGCTATTCATTACCAGTTGTGCCAGAGGGATTGGTTTTGCTTAGGGTTGGATCTATTGAGCGCAGAACCCATAATATATTCCAGCTTGTCCCAAGGGGCAGTGCTACATATTTTACAAAAAAATTGAGTATTATATTGTGTTTGTGTGCATTAAAATATATTAAAGTGTATTTTTGTGTTAGTGTGTCAAATTAAATTGCATTTTAAAAACCACTGCGCAAGTACAGTGTGACATAAAAATTTGCAAAACCCACCATTTTATTCTCTAGGGCCTCTACTAAAAAGTATATACTGCAATGTTCTAAGTTCTAGCAAAATACTGATTTCTGCTTGTAAACAAAAAGTGTCAGATGGCAGCATGGTCTTACAGTGGATAGACAGAAGGTTCTCTTTGGATGTCGGGCCTCTCTTGTGGCTAGGCTGTGAAAAAGTCTCACACGTGGTATCACCATAATCAGGAGGAGTAGCAGAATGTATTTTGGTGTGTAGTTGGAAGTATGCCTATGCGTGTGTGAAAAATAACTTGCTAATATGACATTTTTGTGGGAAAAAAACACATTTTATTTAATTTCTTCATTTTCCAAAGAATTGTGGGAAAAAAATTACAACTTTAAAATCTCACCATGCCTCTTACTAAATACCTCAGACTGTCTGACTTCAAAAAGGGGTCATTTGGAGGGTATTTGTACTGTCCTGGCATGTTAGGGCTCCAAGAAAGGTGTGATCAGATGTGATCAATTTTTGGTACCATAGCTTGTAGACTCTATAGCTTTCACTCTGACCAAATAATATACACTGATTTGGGTTATTGTTCTGTCTCTCCAATCTAAGCATTGATAGTGTGATCTCTGTAACTTACAGTTGTGATGAGATATCGATAACTCCAATCTCAGTTGGATACCACAGTCAGTGACTCAATTGAGATGATATCTTGTAGATCTTGTGAAGTTTATTCCATAAACTGAGAGAATCTTACAACAATGAACATCTGATAGGTCAAAAGATCATAACGTGCTCTGCTTCATGACATGAGGCTTGCTGCAATGCCTTACTGGGAAAAGGGGTGGGCTATCTATACAGCATTAACTAAACCAAAGGAAAGGGAGGAGCAGAGACAAAATATAGAAAACACTTAAAGGCATATGACAGTCATGTGAAACATGACAGTTATTGTTACCAAAGAAATGTAACAGTATACATTTTTATTAAGATTTCTGAAGAAAATGTACTTATTTGCAAAATTTTATAACAGAAGCTAAGAAGAACACGCTGTTTTTTCAAAATTTGTGGTCTTTTTTCATTTATAGTGCAAAAAAATAAAAACCCAGTGGTGAATAAATACCAACAAAAGAAAGCTCTATCTAAAATAAAAAAAATTCAAAAAATTTCATATGGGTACAGTGTTGCATGACTGAGTAATTATCATTCAAAATGCGACAGCGCTGAAAGCTGAAAATTGGCCTGGGCAGAAAGGGGGTGAAAGTAGGGATGCACGGAAATTTCGGTGGCCAAAACGTGTCCGCTGAAAACACCAATTTTGGCCGTCAGCCAAAATGAAAAAAAGCAACAATACAGGTGCCGGAAAAACCCCGCCCCTCGCAGCCGCTCGCCATCGCTCCTCGCTGACGCCTGCATGCCGGGCATTCTTTTTTTTTTTTTTAAAGCACTAGATCAATGCTTTATTTTGATCCAATGCTTTACATTGCAGAGGAGATATGTGGGGTCTTACCGACCCCATATCTCTCCATAAAGAGGACCTGTCACTAATTATTTCTATCACAAGGGATGCACGCATTTCTTGTGATAAGAATCAAAGTGATTAAACATTTTTTTAAAGGGACAGTGCAAAAAAAAAAAAAAAAAATAATAATAAAAAAGTTTATCGTGCCCCCGGTCCCCCCGTGCTTGCACGTAGTGGTGCACCCATACATAGGCCATGCCCACATATGTAAATGGTGTTGAAATCACACACGTGAGATATGGCCACGTCAGAGAAAGGGCAATAATTCTTGCACTAGACCTCCTATGTAACTTTGCACTGCTAACCTGTAGAAATTTTTAAAGCATCACCCATGGACATTTTTAAGTACTGCAGTTTCACGCCATTTCATGAGCATGTGCATTTTTAAAGTGTGACATGCTGGGTATCCATTTACTCGCTGTAATATCCTCTTTCATATTTTACAAAAAAATTGGGGTATACAGTTGCAAGAAAAAGTATGTGAACCTCTTGGGATTACGTGGAGTTTTGCATGAATTGGGCATAAAATGTGCTCTGAACGTCATCTAAGTCACAACAATAGAAGAACACAGTCTGCTGAACATAATACTACACAAACATTAGATGTTGCCATGGTTTAATTGCACATAACATGTAAACATTCACAGTGCAGGGAGGAAAAAGTATGTGAACCTTTGGACTTAATAACTGGTTGACCCTCCTTTGGCAGCAATAACCTCAACCAAACGTTTCCTGTAGTTGCAGATCAGACCTGCACAACGAGCTGGAGTAATTTTGGACCACTCCTCTTCACAAAATAGTTTCAGTGTAGCAATATTCTTGGGATGTCTGGTGTGAATCGCTCTCTTAAGGTCATGCCACAGCATTTCAATCGGGTTGAGGTCAGGACTCTGACTGGGCCACTCCATAAGGCGTATTCTGTGCTGTTGCAGCCATTGTTTTGTTGAATTACTTGTCTGCTTTGGGTCATTGTCCTGTTGCATCACCCATCCTCTGCGGAGCTTCAGTTGGCGGACAGATGGTCGTAAGTTTTCCTGCAAAATGTCTTGATAAACTCTGGAATTCATTTTCCCATCAATGACAACAATCCGTCCAGGCCCTGAGGCAGCAAAGCAGCCCCAAACCATGATGCTCCCTCCGCCATGTTTTACAGTGGGGATGAGGTTTTGATGTTGATGTGCTGTGCCTTTTTTTCTCCACACATAGTCTTCTGTGTTCTTCCCAAACAACTCAATCTTGGTTTCATCTGTCCACAGTATATTTTGCCAGTAGTACTGCGGAACATCCAGGTGCTCTTTTGCAAACTCCAAACGTGCTGCAATATTCTTTTTGGACAGCAATGGCTTCCTCCGTGGTGTCCTCCCATGTACTCCATTCTTGTTTAATGTTTTCCTTATTGTAGATGTGTCAACAAAAATGTTAGCATGTGCCAGAGATTTCTGTAGGTCTTTAGCTGACACTCTGGGATTCTTCTTTACCTCATGCAGCATTCTGCGCTGTGCTCTTGCAGTCATTTTTACAGGATGACCATGCCTAGGGAGAGTAGAAACAGTGCTAAACTTTCTCCATTTGTAGACAGTCTGTCTTACCGTGGACACATGAACATCAAGGCTTTTGGAGATACTTTTGTAACCCCTTCCAGCTTCATGCAAGTCAACAATTCTTGATCGTAGGTCTTCTGAAAGCTCTTTTCTGCGAGGCATGGTTCACATCAGAGAGTGCTTCTTGAAACCAGTAAACCCAAAACAGGTGTGTGTTTTTTAAGGGCAGGACAGCTGTCAGCAACACATCCAATATCATCACACTGATTGGAGTCAAGGTTGGCTCACTCCTGGCTCCAATTAGCTCTGGGAGAAGTCATTAAGCTAGGGCCTCACATACTTTTTCCTCCCTGCACTGTGAATGTTTACATGTTATGTGAAATTAAACCATGGCAACATCTAATGTTTGTGTAGCATTATGTTCAGCAGACTGTGTTCTTCTATTGTTGTGAATTAGATGACATTCAGAGAACATTTTATGCCCAATTCATGCAAAACTCCACGTAATCCCAAGGGGTTCACATACTTTTTCTTGCAACTGTATATATTTTTTTTTTTTTTTTAATCAAAGTGTATTCTTTTCCAAAAAAATATATATTCATTTTTAAAAACTGCAGATTTCGGTTTTGGTTTTCGGCCAAGTGCATTTTGAATTTTCGGTTTCGGTATCAGAATTTTCATTTCGGTGCACCACTAGGTGAGAGTGCCCAGTATTGAGGTGGTAAAGGTATTGTACACTTTCAAATGTTTTCATTGTTTTAACTAGGTATTAGCAGGGCTTTTTTTCAGTGGGAATGTGGGGGAATGCAGTGCCAGCACCTTCAGCACTGGATGTATGTAATGGCAAGGGGTGCTGGGGTGTGCTGCCGGGGGTCTACTGTTGCTGAAGGGATCTATTGTTGCTAGGGGGGTCTATGGTAGATGGTATTCTATTTTTGCTGGGGACATCTACTGTTGCCAGAGGGGCTATTGTTGCTGGCTGCAGGGGATCTATTTTACTGCTTTTCTTCTCCACTTGCCCTCCAGAGGATTTACCCCCCTTCCTGACCAGGCCATTTTTTGCGATACAGCACTTCGTTACTTTAACGAACAATTGCGCAGTCATGCAACGATGTTCATAAACTACATTTATGACATTCTATTCCCCACAAATAAAGCTTTCTTTTGGTGGTATTTCATCACCTGTGCAGTTTTTATTTTTTGTGCTATACACAAAAAAGACCGACAATTTTGAAAAAAAAGTCTATATTTTTTACTTTTTGCTATAAAACATATTCAATAAAAAAATAAAAAAATAAAATTTTGTCATAAATTTAGGCCAAAAAAAATCCCAATACGTGTAAATGAATTGGTTTGTGTGAAAGTTGTAGCATCTGCAAATGACGGTATATATGCTGGAATTTTTATTTTTACTCATACTAGTAATGGCAGTGATCTGCATCTTATGGCGGGACTGCGGGACAACGGCAGGCATTCTGACACTATGGGGAACTGACTAACTGCCACTGATTTCCCCAGTGACACTAATACAGCGATCAATACTAATAAAAAACACTGACACTGTACTAATGACACTGGGCAGGAAGGGGTTAACTTTTGGGCGATCAAAGGGTTAACTGTATGCTGTGTTTGTTTTACTGTGTGCTGTAATACTAGGGAGGCATGCTGTTTTGTATCTCTTTGCTGTGTAGAAAGACACAATACAGCATGTCCATGCTGTCAGGGGAGAGACCTGTGTTGTTTACACAAAGGTCTCTCCCCTATCAGCTTTACACGGCAATAGTTGAGTTCCGGCCAGGAATCGCTGGTCAGGACCTGGTGATTGACATTCCTAGCTGCTAATAGCAGCGCGGGTAGGGTGGCGTGCATGCCCCCTACCTAGAAATGCAAATATACGTGATTTTGTGCAGCCCTGCCGCTCTGTAGCGGTACTTCTACTATATGGCGGTGGGCAAGCAGTTAACCAACTCCAAATTACTTAGCAGAACAATATACTTTGTTCTGTATTCTCTAAAAGGGGCAGTACTGGGAGATGGGTAAGGGGTGGAACCAAGGGATGGTGCTCGGGAGTGGGTATAGGGTGGAGACAGGGGTGACACAGAAAGGGGGGAGTTCCTGCACCTATTCTCTGAGAAAAAAACCCCTGGGTATTAGTGTAAGTTTTATTCCCTTTGTTGTTTGCTTGGCTCACTTTGTAATGATGGGCTTACATGTTGTGGTGTCATGGATGATTGATTCCCCCATGTTCATGGTTTGCTACAGCTGGCTTGTCCCTTTTCATTAAAAGAGCAAGACAGCTTCCTGTTCCAGATCATACAGTGTCCAGTGCATGTAATGTCAATCATTATGTGTCACATCACAAAGCTGGGGGTGCTAATGTAATAAAAAACATTTCTAGCTGGGTTGTAAACATTGTGTGTGTTTGTGATTTATCTGCCTGCTTGCTGTCATCAGATCTAATTACTGCCTAAGGGACTAAGGGTTTGTGGAATACAGTGTTTCTTCACAGGAAGTGACAGTTCTTGACTACAGACAGAGATCATGCATTAACCTGTGCAGTGCTATGCCGCATGCCTGCACAAACAGACATTTCTGACACCAGAATGTGAATGTTTACTATACTATAGGCTTTGCATACAGAGCTAATTACAAATACAAATTAGCAGTTCTTTAAATTCGCCACTTGTAGCATTTTTTCATTTTCTTTCCTAGATTGATTTCAATCCATTTGGAATTGTTTCTACAGTCATTTTAAATTCTCTTCCCAGACTCATAGGTGTTCACAATTCTCATTCTAAGGATCCTAGAAAGCTCCACTGATCTTGGCATGATGGTGTGGCAGCTCCCAGATATTGCAGAGTTTCCCTTTAAACTTTAATATTTCTAGCAGCTTCTACTTGCAAAAGCAAGGTCACCAGCTCACTTCCCCCCTCCCTTAGTAATGTGTTCCAGCCTGTAGCTGGTATCTTTATCTGTAGCTGGTATTCAAGGCTATATTTTGCACAGTTTAGAAAGCCTTTTGAATGTACAGAAAGTGAAAGAGGAAAAATGTGCACTGTGATGTAATTGTTAATATGTATACCCTGTGAGTTGTTTTTCAAGCCACTTAGCTTTACAGACACTGTCTGGCTAAGTTCCAGCTGGTAAATAAAAGGTTTGTTTTCCTCAGGTTCGTGTTTGGAGTTTACCTGGTATTCCCAAAGTTGCCGCTACAATGGCAACACACATGTCAACACAGGTTCCACCTGCATTGTTCCTAAGGGGGTCAGCACCTGATTCTAACTTAATGGATTTACCCCCCCGGTCGCACAATATTGTCTGCTATTAAAGCGGTTATATCTGACTTGATCGGAGCTGCACCGATTTCTAAATTAGTACATGCACTACTTTTGGTGCAATTTGCATAGACATTGTGTCAGATGTCTTGCAAATTGCACCTCAAAATCGGCAAGTCACCCAACTTTGAAATCGTGCTACTTCACTGTAAGTCGCACAATTTCAAAATCAGGTTTGATGTGACCGGGGTGTTAAAGCGGCAGTACTTATTACTTTTTAAATATGATAAATCTGCAATTTAGTCATTTAGATTATGGAAACAAATAGACCATGTCAATTATATTACCACTATCTCTAGGCACTATTTGAATTAACCACTTGTCAATCGGGCACTTTTACCCCCTTCCTGCCCAGGCCAATTTGCAGCTTTCAAAGCTTTTGAACTTTGATGATTGCGTGGTCATGTAACACTGTGCCCAAACTAAATTTGTATCTTTTTTTTAGACAAATAGAGCTTTCTTTTGGTGGTATTTAATCAGCGCTGGGGTTTTTATTTTTTGCTAAAAAAATAAAAAAAAGACCAAAACATTTTGGAAAAAAAAGTTTTTTTAGTTTCTGTTTTTATTTCTCCTTCACTGATATGCACTGATGAGGGCACTGATAGGCTGCACTGATAAACACTGATGAGGCTGCACCAATATGTGGCACTGATAAGACGGCACTGATGGGCATTGATAGGCAGCACTGATGGGCACTGACAGGCAGCACTGATGGGCACTGATAGTCAGCACTGATCACAGATAGTCAGTGTAGATGTCACCTCTGAGAAATACCGGCTCTCCTCTCCTTACACGCTGTCAACGTGAGGATAGGACTGACGAAAACCAGCATTTCCTATTTACACTGTGATCAGCTGTGAGTGGACACAGCTGGTCACATGGTGAAAGACAGCTCCGATTGGCCCTTTACCTGGACATGTGACCAGCTGTGTATGAAGGATACAGCGATCACAGTTTGCACACAGTGCCTGCCCCAGGGAATGCACGGGGGGTATGGTTCTGGATGCCCTCCCAGAACCAACTGACAGTGCTGTAGCCATTTTTCTAAATTGCAGTAGGGAAAGAACATGTAAACCCTCACTTTGTAAAACAACCCTTTCAGGAGGGTGAGCTTGTTAGCAGAAGTCTGATCATTAGAGGAGAGCACACTGAGTTCCCAGCATAGCTAGAGAACTGACCATGGTGTGTTCTCCTGCATAGTGTGGTCAATTTTTAATATCAAGGCAGAATGACTGGTTGGAACACCAGGAATTTCACACAAAGGAAGCAATACAGAAATAACAGTATATTTTTTCCAGTACATGGCACAGCAGGCACATATCAGGAATAAATAATGTTGGGTTTATATATTCTTTAAGATCTAATGCTCATGTATGTAGAACAAGTCAACAGCTCTCATGGGATATATTTTCACATGACTATGTAATAAGGACTCATAAGAGACTGTCATTGTTTCTATTTTTTTTATTTCTTTATGCTTGGATTCCACATACTGATCTTTGTTGTTTCTATTCACGTATTTCTATACTCATGTGCAACTGTTTGAAACAGTTGAATAAACAGTTACAAAAAAATGAAAAATAGCAGCACATCACAACAATTTAAGCATTGATTAGTAAGTAGAATATTTTGTTTTAGATCTTAAAATTATCTTCCCATAAAAGCATCGGGTCCCAATTCCTGGATCAAGTACTTATATCTGAAAAAGGCAAAAGACAAAAGAGATTAATGATTAATGTGCAGTATACATCATTTTCCTTTAAACAATATGTACCATATTAGGTCAGTGGCCACTAAATGTCAGACCGTGGTCCGAGAATCGCCCGAGCAGCGCTACCGCCTGATGCCGACTGCCAGCCCACCAGACTAGAATGACAGATCCACTACTCAGCAGGGTGGTCATCCTGGCAAACAATTACATCACACATGCACCTTGCTCCTTGCAGCTCACTGTCTCTCCCAGCTCCCACTCCCTGCCTGTCCACAAGAGCACACCCCGTTCCCTTCAGCAAGGATCCCGGCAAGCTCCTGTCTGCCCTCAAGGTAGGGTGTGTTTTTCTGATGATGTATGATGTATGATGTAAAGGGGCATTCTGATGGGGAAATATGATGGAAAGGGGTACTTTGAGTGTATGGGGGCACTATGACGGCAATACCTGATGTAAGGTGGCAATGTGATGGGAATACCTGATGTAAAGGGGCACTCTGATGGGGAAAACTGATGTAAAAGAGAACTCTGATGGGCACACCTAATGTAAGGGGGCACACTGATGGGCACACCATATGTAAGGTGTCATCATGTTAGGGGAACCTTATATAATGAGGCACTCTAATAGGGACAACTGAAGTAAGGGGGCACACTGATGGGAGACAACAAATGTAAGTGGGCCTTCTGATGCAGAAACCTGATGTAAGGGGGCATTCTGATTGGAATGACTGATCTAAGGGGGCATTCTGATGGAAATGGCTGATGTATGGGGAAATCTGATGGGAACAAATTACTTAAGGGGGAGCTCTGATGGGAATGCCTGAAATAGGGGGGTACTCTGACAGTGGCAACTGATTTAGGGGGGAAGTCTGATGGTGGCACCCAATGTAATAAATTACTCTGGAGAGGGAACCTGATGTAAGGGGGAGCACTAATGGGGTCATTTATTTTCAGACCTCGGCCAGAAGAAGATTTTAGTGACTGGACCTCCTTTTAATTTTAATTCAATACCCCTGTATTGGGTCTTATCTACAACAGCAGTTAAGCTTCCATTCACATTAGTGCATTTTCTCTTGCCTTTGCTGTCATGCTGCACAGCACTGCAGTGCTTTCTTGCAAAGGTCCATGTGCTTCTTTTGGTGCAACACATTTGTGAATGCACCAAAAACACATGTAAAATGCATGTACATGCTTTTTAGTGTGTTTTTTACATAATTTTGTGTATAAAATCCAGTCTCCTTCTCCTACAAAAAAAACACATGAAACATGAAAAATGTGCAGATTCGCACTACAAAAATGCACTGAAAAATGTATCATCATGCAGCAACACTAGTGTGAACCTAGGCATAAGAAGAATTTAATGAAGAACAGGCTTAGTTTAATAAAAACACACTGCAGAGCTCAGTGAGGAGAGCTCTGAGATCGGATTGGAGGGAAGGGACACCCCCCTACATACAGCACATATAAACAGTGCTGAGGCTGTCAATCTGCTGGAGGCAGGGCCTGGACATGGAGTGGGCAGAAGGGGCAGTTTCTCTGGGCGCTGTGGTATCATGTGAAGTGGGGTGCACTGCATAGAGAGTGCCTACCTACAAGCCACCAGGAGTACTGGAAGAGGGAATTTTTGTTTGGGGAGAATTTTGGCTTGCAAAGGGATATTTATGCTTGGGTGTGCAGATTAGTACTCAATATTTTTGGGAGGAAATTTTTTGCTGACACATAATGTTCATACATTTTTTTGGGGGGGGCGTTTGGCATATTTGCACTGGCTGGAGGTCCCTCCCATGTCACCCTTATTCTCTTGATGTCAAGAAAACTTGTCAGAAGTGATTCATAGAGATAGTAGAGGAACAGGGCAGCAGACTGAAATTACAATTAGTGCTCTGGATTGAGACACGTACACACTATAGAGGTATATGCTTTATTCATATTTCATGTGTGAAGGTTACAATCACTTTAAGCTAAAATCAAGAACACAGGAACATGACCTCAAACTAGCAGGAGGAAAACTGAAAATTCATCTTAGAAAGTAGTGTTTTACCAATATAGTTGATGCTTGGAATAGACTTCCAGCAGAGGTAGTGCGTCAGTCAACAATAAGTGGATTGAAACATGCTTGGGACAAGCATAGATCTATGCTAGGGCAAAAAAAGTGTATATATATATAAAATTAAAGGAACGCTTTTAAATCAGAGTATAGCATCAAGCCAATTAAACTCCTGGGATATTGATCTGGTCAGTTAAGTATCAGTGGGGGTTGTTAATCAGTTTCAGCTGCTTTGGTGTTAATGAAATTAACAACAGGTGCACTAGATGGGCAACAATGAGATGACCCCAAAACAGGCATGGTTTTACAGGTGGAGGTCACTGACATATTTTTCCTACTCATCTTTTCAGACTGTTTTTCACTAGTTGAGCATTTGGCTAGGGTCAGTGTCACTACTGGTAGCATGAGGCAATACATGGACCCTACATAGGTGGCACAGGCAGTCCAGCTCCTCAATAGGCGCCATTGCCCGAAGGTTTGCTGTGTCTCCTGCATAGTCTCAAGAGCATGGAGAAGATTCCACGAGACAAGCTGTTACTCTAGGAGAGCTGGACAGGGCCGTAAAAAGTCCATCAACAGGACAAGTATCTGCTCCTTTGTGCAAGGAAGAGAATTGCCACAGCCCTACAAAATTACCTCCAGCAGGCCACTGGTGTGAATGTCTAGGACCAAACAATCAGAAACTGACTTCATGAGGGTGGCCTGAGGGCCTGATGTCCTCTAGTGGTGAGCCCTGTGCTCACTACCTCGCACCATAGAGGTCGATTGGCATTTGCCATGTACACAGAATTGGCAGGTCCCTGGCACCCTGTACTTTTCACAGATGAGAGAAGGTTCACCCTGAGCATATGTGACACACGTGAAAGGGCCTGTAGAAGCCATGGAGAATGTTATGCTGCCTGTAACATCATTCAGCATGACCGTTTTGGTGGTGGGACAGTGATGGTCTGGGGAGGAATATCCATGGAGGGACGCACAGACCTTTACAGGCTAGACAATGGCACCCTGACTGCCATTAGGTATTGGGATGAAATCCTTGGACCCATTGTCAGACCATACACTGGTGCAGTGGGTCCTGGGTTCCTCCAGGTGCATGATAATGTGGCGAAAGTATGCAGACAATTCCTGAAGGGTTTGCTGTGTCTCTCAGCACAGCCTCAAGAGCATGGAGGAGATTCCAGGAGACAAGCAGTTACTCTAGGAGAGCTGGACAGGGCCGTAAAAGGTCGTTAACCCATCAGCAGGACCAGTATCTGCTCCTTTGTGCAAGGACAATGACAATGGCACCCTGAATGCCATTAGGTATTGGGATGAAATCCTTGGACCCATTGTCAGACCCTAAGCTGGTGCAGTGGGACCTGGGTTTCTCCTGGTGCACGACGTTGCCTGGCCTCATGTGGAGAGAATATGCAAGCAGTTCCGGGAGGATGAAGGAATTGATACCATTGAATGGCCCCCACACTCGCCTGACCTAAATCCAATAGAACACCTCTGGGATATCATGTTTCTGTCCATCCAATGCCACCAGGTTGTACCTCAGACTGTCCAGGAGCTCAGTGATGCCCTGGTCCAGATCTGGGAGGAAATACCCCAGGACACCATTCTTTGCTTCATTAGGAGCATGCCTTGAAGTTGTCAGTCATACATACAAGCACGTGGGGGGCCATACAAACTACTGAGTACCATTTTGAGTTGCTGCAATGAAATTTCAGCAAAATGGACTAGCCTGCTGCATAATTTTTTCACTTTGATTTTTGGGTGTCTTTGAATTAAGTCCTCTGTAGGTTGATAATTTTAATTTCTATCAAACGATGGGGCATCCTTATGTTCCTAACACATTACCCAGTCCATATCAGTATAGATATCCAGCATGATATTTTTCCCTATTGAGATCTGATGTGTTTTCAAAGTGTGCCTTTAATTTTTTTGAGCAGTGTATATATGGGGCAGACTTGATAGACCTGCTGGTCTTTTTTGCCATCACTCCTTTATGTTTCTATGACCTATTCCACTCCACTGTTGTCCACAGTTATCTTATCTGCTCCAGAGCTTCTTCCTGGTGTTTTTCGACTCATAGTTCATGGTGCTTAGAGCAGGCTGAACTCAGGTCGCTGGTGAATGCTGTCTGAGTCTTAGAGTCCATGTCCTGCGAATCCTATATCACTTGCTCTAGTGTACTCCAAGGCGATCCTATTCCAGGTAACAGGTCTTACCTTTTCTAGTGTGATCCAGTGTGGCTTCTCCTCCACAGATCCAGCTCCCAGGTCTAACTTTTTCAGTAGTGCTTTCCACTACTGAAAGCTGGCTGTTGGTCTACACTCCTAAGTTATGGCAACATCGTTTCATTTGCAATCCCATCCACTGTAGCTGGAGGACACTGGGGCAGTTGCCATCCTGACATTTGGAATCTTTGGGTCTTCCACTTCCAGAGATGTTCACAGTTCATCTTCCCACTTGAACTTGTATGGTCGTAGTGTGGAGGGTCTCAAATTTAAAAGACCGATACCATACCTTTTACGTGCATGCTGTTCAGATATTTGGATTAAGAAGAAGTGAATGCAATGGAAAGTGAAGAGGTAATATTAATCATTCAAATTATACTGTATTTCACCTGTAAGTAGTGGAAGAGCTCAAGAGAAGGGAGTTTGAATTCTTTCTGATGGATAGATAAGCTTTTAACTGCAAGTCCATTTCATAAATGAGATGTAGTGCATCATACACAAAGTCTTAATTTATATTGTATTCTTGTCAGTTCTATGCTGTGGATGTCGTGATCATTTCTAGTCATAAGAGCTTGGAGTTCTATGGTCAATGTGAAAAAAGAGGGGGAAGCAGCAAATATCTCTGTCTTGTGCCACAAGATATTGGGAATGAGGTGGATATGAATATGGAATATTGCAGGCAGAGGGAAATATATATAGTAAGGAACAACTCAAGAATACTGAGGCCACTAGGCAAGACTGGGAGAGAAGGCAAGTTTCCGGTGGTTAGCCATCTGTCCACTGTGTGTTTCCAGTGGTGGCCCAACACTTAAATCCGCATTATAGTGATTGATATTGCTTTAGAGGTCTCAGGGAAGGTGAGGACCATATGAGGTAACAATCCAATGGGCAAACAGGACGGCAGCAATTCGATCAAAAATGAAAAACTAACCCTGGGCATTTTTTATATGCAGGAGTTAAAAAGTGCAGAAAAGTCAGCTAGTGATGACATTAATGGAAAACATTGACTGAAGAGGATGAAACAAGGTGGCAAGCAGAGAATTGTGTCATTAGGTAGTCAGCCTACTGAAGGTGGTGAGAGATGAGGATGGATGTTGGTACGCGGTTGCTTGATGCAGCTTCCTTTTGGCTGAGCGGTAGCGTTCTATAGGAGGTTAGGAGCTCCCACAGAAATCGGCAAACTGGTGGTGGCCCTTGAAGGTAGTGGGCAGAAGAGTTGCCCCCATTTCTAGGAAGATGGTGGTGTTTTAAAGTTTCCAGGTATGACTCTTCTCTTCATAATCATGCTGGTTGCGATGTCAGGTTATATGAAAATACATTAAAGACAAGTAGTGATTTCTCATGCGCTGCTTGCAATAGTCATTCTTTTCAACAACGATAAAGGAAGTTTACTATAATGTTCCTGGGGGCTCCAGATGTTGTTTTCCTGTTAAGGCATAATAATCTCTCTCCAGCTCTAAGTGTTCACCTGGGATCACTGTGGCTAACTCCTGGAAGAGAGGTGGAGAATAGATCTATTACTGTACTTTGTATACTCTGAATGTGGAGATTGTTTTCTGTGCCTTTAGTCTTAGAAGGTAATAATGAGTGCTGCTTCCTGAGGCCCTCTGAATCTAGCTTGTAGCTCTCTACAGTGGATATAAAAAGTCTACACACCCCTGTTAAAATGTCAGGTTTCTGTGATGTAAAAAAATGAGACAAATCATTTCAGAACTTTTTCTACCTTTAATGTGACCTATAAACTGTACAACTCAATTGAAAAACAAACTGAAATCTTCTGGGGGGGGGAGTAAACAAAAAAACTAAAATAATGTGGTTGCATAAGTGTGCACACCCTCTTATGACTGGGGATGTAGCTGTGTTCAGAACTAAACAATCACATTCAAAATCATGTTGAATAGGAGTCAGTACACACCTGCCATCATTACAGTGCCTCTGATTAACCCCAAATAAAGTTTAGCTGTTATAGTTGGTCTTCCCTGACATTTTCTTAGTTGCATCCCACAGCAAAAGCCATGGTCCACAGAGAGCTTCCAAAGCATCAGAGGGATCTCATTGTTAAAAGGTATTTGTCACAAGTTAGCCTGCAGTTTCTTGTCTGTGCATTCTTACCTCCTTGCTGCAGTGCTGCTCCTGATTCCTTTCACATGTGTGGTTTGTATGTGCTCACCTATGGGCATCGTCTGCTATCCTCTGGGTTTTATTTCTTTCCCTTCCATCACTTCCTGGCCCGCCTCCTAGTTTGCTTGTCTATATAGACAAGCTCAGTCTAGCCCACTTTGCCTAAGCAACTTCTTAGTTCTCTGAGCTCCTGGCTGTTGCTACGCTTGTATGCTGTATCTGACTACCCATGCACCGACGCCGGCTTCGTCCACTGATTGTGCTGATCTCCACCCGTCCTGACCTCAGCTTGTCTACTGGCTCCCCTGTTGTCTCCAGGATTACACTCTGCTCACGCAATTGGTCTCCGCATCCTCAACTGGGTGCACCTGGTTGCCGCAACCTGGTTCCAGCTTGCTGCAAGTCCATCCCCACCATCAGGGATCTGGTGAAGAAGCAGGCTGGGGCTTAGACTCCGTGCCCTGGGGAACCCCGAGTTGGCGGTCTACAAGGACTCACTACCACAGATTTGTGACAGTATCAGTCAGGCGAAGGGTACAAAAGAATTTCCAAGGCATTAGATATACCATGGAACACAGTGAAGACAGTCATCTTCAAGTAGAGAAAATCTGGCGCAACAGTGCCTTTACCAAGAACTCAATATCCCTCCAAAATTTAAAAGACGAGAAGAAAACTGGTCTGGGAGGCTGCCAAGAGGCCTACAGAAACATTAAAGGAGCTGCAGGAATATTTGCCAAGTATTGGCTGTTCGGTACATGTGACAACAATCTCCCGTATTCTTCATATGTCTGGGCTATGGGGTAGGGTGGCAAGACGGAAGCCTTTTCTTACGAAGAAATACATCCAAGCCTGGCAAAATTTTGCAAAAACACATCTTAAGTCCCCCAAAAGCATGTGGGAAAATGTGTTATGGTCTGATGAAACCAAGGTTGAACTTTTTGGCCATAATTCCAAAAGATATATTTGACGCAAAAACAACACTGCACATCACCAAAATGCCCACAGTGAAGCATTGTGGTGGCAACATCATGCTTTGGGGCTGTTTTTCTTCAGCTGGAACTTGGGTCAAGGTAGAGGGAATTCTGAACAGTTCCAAATACCAGTCAGAATTGACACAAAACCTTCAGGATTCTGCTGGGAAGCTGAACATGAAGAGGAACTTCATCTTTCAGCATGACAACGACCCAAAGCATACATCCAAATCCACAAAGCAATGGCTTTGCCAGAAGAAGATTAAAGTTTTGGAATGGACCAGCCAGAACCCAGACCTGAATACCATCGAAGGTGCTTCAGCAATGTATTAGTTTAAGGGTGTGCACACTTATGCAACCATATTATTTTAGGTTTTTTTTTACTCCCCTCCACCTAAATTATTTCAATTTGTTGTACAGTTTATAGGTTACATTAAAAGGTGGAAAATTTCTGAAATTATTTATCTTTGTCTCATTTTTTTACATCACAGAAACAGGACATTTTAACAGGGGTGTGTAGACTTTTTTTATCCACTGTATGTCCATAGTCATGAGGTCTATGCTATCCAGTGTCCAAGTTCCCTGATCTCCTTTAAAATCTTTTCAGTGATTTGTTTGGATGTTGTTTGTGGCTCTTTTTGCAGTGTATCAGGTTTAGGCAGTAAATTTTGTTTATAGATCGGCTGTAGGTTCTTCTTCATGAGTGCTTTTACTGGGCTACCGCTTCACTCTCCTTTGCGGTCTCCATCTTGAATGGCATATGTGTCAATGCTCCATCTATCAGCTTGGTTTTAGGCTTCTTTTTGTGGCCAGCAGTCTGCCATGACAATGCACTGGAGCGGAAAGGTAAAAAAGTGCTTTCCCAGGCCATGTGACTGAAGATGGCAGGCTGACTGAACTAATTAATCTGCCAAATTGCTTCTGAAGGCTACAAGGCTAGATACAAGGCTAGCTTAGAACAGATGTATCATTGACCACTGTGTGCATATGGCCCTCCCCCCGCCTCTCTTTTTTTTAAGGTAAGTTTATTAATTTTCCAAATAAACAAACAAAAACAATCAGAAACAGAGTACCCAGTGATGGGTGCATAATACAGCTCACAAAAAAAACAGATAACAAGGTTCACAAATATTGTGTACATTCCCATCAGTGGTACAGTAAAGAAACAAACAACTTAGCTGGTGAATATATTACAGGACAAAGTCCACATCCAGATGGTAAATTAGGAGCTAAAAATGTTAGCGGAGGCCCAAATGGGGAGATACAATAATGGGCATAGAAGTCTAAACCTCAGTGTCCCCAGATACAGAGGAAGTCCAGGGAGACCAAATTTTAACAAATTAACGTGAGCAACCTCTAGCAATATAGATCAATATTTACATAGGTAAAGCCTCATTGACTAACCTAATCCACATTTGTAAGTCAGGAATTTCAGGTTTTTTCCAGTGTAGTGCAATATACTTTTTGGCATAAAAAAAAGGAAACTTATCACCACCTCTCTGTTTTTAATTGTATACTAGGAAAAGATCAAATGTAAAAAAAGCCAAGTGTATAACATGGAATTGCCATCTTGCAAAACTACCCAATATGAAAAATAAAATCTTGATGCAAAGCTTATTTAAAATGCATTTCTAGTGTACAAATATCTAATAAACAACTTAATAAACAACTTACTCCTAGAGATGATCGAACTTCATTGAGCTGAAAAAATACACGGCCACCTTCTTCAGGACTAACAGACTTTAGTTCATCACGGGACAGTTCCAGCAACTGACTACCATTCAGAACTCCTAAGCACTTAATAGTGCTGATAAATAGGATACACAAAGGAGGATGTAAAAGGATGGCCTTGTGATGACATTTTATGAAAAGTTGAACACTTATTTTTTACAAAATGTCTTATTTTAAACTTTAGAATGATTTAACTTCTGTTTTTTCCCCTTCATTTATTCAGAGGGATTGTTTTAGAACTGGAATATGGGAGCTACCATTGCTGACCCACTTTTAAAATGTGCTTGTTCTACTGATTTTACATATATTCCCGCCTCACTACTAAAGCCTAGTACACAATGCTAGTTTTTTTATGTTCAACCCAGTGGGCTGATTAAAAAAATGCAATGTTAGTATAGCGATCTCCCCTGCTGTGCTATTGTATTGTGACAGTTGGAGCAGCCCCCCGCTAGAACAATCCGGTCAGTGCTCTCAGCCATTGGCTGAGAGCGTTGATTGGGAGCCAATCGGCAGATCTTTTTCGGTTATGCCTCTTCAACAGAAGCTGGACCGGCTGCCGTACATACGGGCCGAATGTCGGCCGGTTTCTATTGAATCGGCCAAAGCTGCATGATATTCAGCCCATGTGTATTAGGCTTTAGTAAATTACTAACCCAGAAAAAGCTTGTGCACATTGCCCTCAATGCTCAGATGTAGACTCCAACCTCTTTAACTTTTTTTCCAATAATTGGGTTCCTGGACACTCCCAGGGAAGATAAGCTCCCCAGTTTCCCTCCCTTAGCAGCTCAGAGAGACCACACCAGAGAAAAACTGGCATACAGGCAGCTGGACCAGAGCCTATTTGCATGTAGATTATGCAAAAGACCCAACTACTGTGAAGATCTCCTCCCTGATCCTCCCAAAAGTATTCCTGTTCTAGTGGGGTGGAGCTTTTTCTATGGGCCGTGTATACCTTCAGCTGTTCACCTCTGTTACCAGTGTTACTCTGGACTTTGCTGTGGGAGATGCTATCTTTAAGGATAATCAAAAGTAGCTGTGTTCTGTGCTGTTCAACTGAAGCAGTGATTCTCTGTCAGAGACTAAGCTATGCAACCATTTTGCTCTGAATGAGTCAAAGAGTCCATGTTTGTGCAGCTTTCATGTGTTCATGCAGCTTTCATTATTCTACAGTGTATGCATGTTTTTTGCCATCCTGAACCTGCTTTGCAGTATTGTTTCTAATTTTTTTTACCTGTTTGGTAAACTACAAGTTACAGGTACTCTCTGTCTTATCATTGGGCTGATTACCCATTTTATTAAATACAAGTTTGAAAGGAAAAAAAAAAAAAAGAAAAACAACTTTAGTATGTCCCTTCAAAAATAAGTCAGCTAATATAGCTCCCATTACTTTGCCCTAGCATCTTTCTTTTTCTGCTATTAATGCATTGGGCCAAGTCTAGTAAGTAAATAGCAATACTTACATCCTTGAGAATCCCTTGTTTTTTAACCATGCTGTCACTTCTTCTGGGGCTGAACTTGGTTTTAATGATATGAATGACTGTTCTGGCAACTGTACCACAGAAAAACATAGATATTGTTTTCTGTGGAAAACTACACAATTCATTTGTTTAGACATTTAAAGCAATCCACATTTAGTCATCTATATACCTGTCCATTGTCTGTGCTCTCCAGTATGTTGCTTGGGATGAAACCCCTGTGCCCCTGAGAATTTTCAACCAGCCACCACTGCCTGCTCTGATCTAAAACCTGCAATACAATAAACAATAATATATGTTTATAATAATGAAGTGTGTTACATTCTTCTAAGGAAAGTAAACATCCATGCTATAAGACAGTGATATGTCCAGGCATATTTATTAAGGCATTGCAAAGTGAAGAAAACTATTCTGGTTTCATTTTATGCCTAGTTGCTTCTGTGACTCCATTCCAATTATTATTTGCTGCCTAACTAAATATTATTATTTTATTATTATTATTTCAGGTACTTATATAGCGCCATCAATTTACGCAGCGCTTTACATATATATATTGTGCATTCATATCAGTCCCTAACCCTCAAGGGGTGTACAATCTAAGGTCCCTAACTCACATTCATACATACACATACTAGGGACAATTTAGACAGGAGCCAATTCACCTACCAGCATGTCTTTGGAGTGTGGGAGAAAACCGGAGTACCTGGAGGAAACCCACACAGGCACAAGGAGAACATGCAAACTCCAGGCAGGTGGTGTTGTGGTTGGGATTTGAACCGGCGACCCTAGTACTGCCAGGTAGAAGTGCTAACCACTTAGCCACTATGCCGCCCAAATATATTTATTTTACTATGTACACTGCTTAAAAAAATTAAAGGAACACTTTGAAAACACATCAGATCTCAATGGGGAAAAATATCATGCTGGATATCTACTGTATACTGATATGGAATGGGTAATGTGTTAGGAACATAAGGATGCCCCATCGTTTGATGGAAATGAAAATTATCAACCTACAGAGGACTGAATTCAAAGACATCCCAAATTCAAAGTGAAAAAATGATGTACCAGGCTAGTTCATTTTGCTGAAATTTCATTGCAGCAACTCAAGATGGGGCAGGCTCCTAATGAGTATGGTGTCCTGGGGTATTTCCTCCTAGATCTGGACCAGGGCATCACTGAGCTCCTGGACAATCTGAAGTGCAACCTCGCAGCGTCGAATGGACCAAAACATTATATCCCAGAGGTGTTCTACTGGATTTAGGTCAGGCGAGCATGGGGGCCATTCAATGGTACAAATTCCTTCATCCTCCAGGAACTGCCTGCATACTCTCGCCACATGAGACCGGGCATTGTCATGCACCAGGAGGAACTCAGACCCACTGCACCAGCGTAGGGTCTGACAATGGGTCCAAGGATTTCATCCCAATACCTATTGGCAGTCAGGGTGCCATTGTCTAGCCTGTAGAGGTGCATCCCTCCATTGATATGCCTCCCCAGATCAACACTGACCCACCACCAAAACTGTCATGCTGAACAATGTTACAGGCAGCATAATGTTCTCCACGGCTTCTCCAGACCCTTTCATGTCTGTCACATGTGCTCAGGGTGAACCTGCTCTCATCTGTGCAAAGTACAGGGTGCCAGTGACAGACCTGCCAATTCTAGTGTTCAATGGCAAATGCCAATCAAGCTCTATGGTGCCAGGCAGTGAGCACATACCACCCTCATGAAGTCTGTTTCTGATTGTTTGGTCAGAGACATTCACACCAGTGGTCTGCTGAAGGTCATTTTGTAGGGCTTTGGCAGTGCTCATCCTGTTCCTCCTTGTACAAAGGAGCAAATGCCGGTCCTGCTGATGGGTTAAGGACCTTCTATGGCTCTGTCTATCTCTCCTAGAGTAACTGCCTGTCTCCTGGAATGTCCTCCATGTGATTGGAGACACAACAAACCTTCTGGCAATTGTACGTATTAATGTGCCATCCTGGAGGAGTTGGACTGAGTGTGCAACCTCTGTGGGGTCCAGGTATCGCCTCATGCTACCAGTAGTGAAAATTACCCTAGCTAACTGCACAACTAATGAAAAACAGTCAGAAAAGAGAAGTAGGGGAAAAAATTCAGTTGCCTCCACCTGTAAAACCATTCCTGTTTTGGGGGTTGTCTCATTGTTGCCCATCGAGTGTACTTGTTGTTAATTTCATTAAAGCCAAAGCAGCTGAAACTGATTAACAACCCCCTCTGCAACTTAACTGACCAGATCAGTATCCCAGGAGTTTAATTGACTTGATGCTATACTCTAATTAAAATATGTTCCTTTAATTTTTTTGAGCAGTGTACAGTTGTGTCCAAAATTATTCAACCCCCAATGCTGTAAAGGGGTTTAGGGACTATAGTGTACATTTGGAATTGTATTCAGAATCAAATCCTACAAGGACGTTGTAACTACCCAAATGCAACTAAAATGACATCAATTGTTTATGTAATACAGTAGTAAATGGTTCTTATGTGGTTTCTTCATTGCCACAATTATTCAACCCCTTAAAGACTACCACTCTGAAGAACAGAGGTTCATACAGGTGCTTTCCATCAGGTATTGAAAACACCTGTGGATGTCACCGAGCAGCAATCAAGCATAATAAGCACCAATTAGGCAGCTTTAAAATGACTGTGATACTCAGCTCCTTCTAGACATTTACTGGTGTGGTTACAAACATGGTGAAGGCAAGAGAATGGTCCAGGAAGACAAGAGAAGAGGTGATTTCTCTTCACAGGAAGGGCAATGGCTATAAGAAGATTGCAAAGATGTTAAACATACCAAGAGACACCTTAGGAAGCATCATTCGCAAATTCAAGGCAAAGGGCACTGTTGAAACGCTACCTGGTCGTGGCAGAAAGAAGATGCTGACTTCGACTGCTGTGCGCTACCTGAAGCGTAGAGTGGAGAGAAGTCCCCGTGTGACTGCTGAGGAACTGAGAAAAGATTTGTCAGATGTGGGTACAGAAGTTTCAGCCCAGACAATAAGACGCACACTGCGTAATGAAGGCCTCCGTGCCAGAACTCCCAGGCGTACCCCCTTGCTGTCTCCAAAGAATAAGAAGAGTCGACTGCAGTATGCCAAAAGCCATGTGGACAAACCACAAAAGTTGTGGGATAGTGTTCTGTGGACTGATGAAACAAAATTAGAACTGTTTGGGCCCATGGATCAACGCTATGTTTGGAGGAGGAAGAACAAGGCCTATGATGAAAAGAACACCTTGCCTACTGTGAAGCATGGTGGAGGGTCAATCATGCTTTGGGGCTGTTTTGCTTCTGCAGGTACAGGGAAGCTTCAGCGTGTGCAAGGTACCATGAATTCTCTTCAGTACCAGGAGATATTGGATGGAAACGTGATGCAGTCCGTCACACACCTGAGGCTTGGGAGACGTTGGACCTTTCAACAGGACAATGATCCCAAGCATACCTCCAAGTCCACTAGAGCATGGTTGCAGAGGAAAGGCTGGAACATTTTGGAGTGGCCATCGCAGTCACCAGACTTAAATCCGATTGAGAACCTCTGGTGGGACTTAAAGAAAGCAGTTGCAGTGCGCAAGCCTAAGAATGTGACTGAACTGGAGGCCTTTGCCCATGAAGAATGGGCGAAGATACCCGTAGATCGCTGCAAGACACTTGTGTCAAGCTATGCTTCACGTTTAAAAGCTGTTATAACTGTAAAAGGATGCTGTACTAAGTACTAAGATTGAATGTCACTTGGGGGTTGAATAAAACTGATAATGCTGTGAGCACAGAAAAGACATTTGTGGTTATTTCATTATAACTGTTATGTTATATTTGTCTGACCTACAAGTGCCTCTTTAATGTAAATGTAAGCAAGATGACTGAATGATCAAAAGCAATGTCAAACTGGCCAAAACACTCAATTTCAGTGGGGGTTGAATAATTTTGGACACAACTGTATATATTAATTTTTTTATCCAAGACATTAAAAAACTATTTGTTATGAAAAACTCAAACAGCCACTGCAGAGATTTGGGTTGTAGCAACAGGACACATAGTTAAGTGTACAATAAAATTGATAGTGATGACAATTGCACAAAATCGTGATTACACCATTTGCCATTTACCAATCTAAATAAGTCGGCAATATCAGGCACGATTAACCACTTCAATACTGGACCAATTCTAGAATAATACTTAGAACCCCCAAACATATTTTTTAGCAGAGACCCTGGTGGGTGTTGCAATTTTTTATGTCACGTTATTTGTGTTTTTCAAACACAATATTTTTTGAAAAAAATACACTGTAATTAATTTTATTGCATACAAACACTAAATAACATTCCAAAGACATGCTGAACGTGAGTTAGGGACCTTAAATTGTACGCCCCTTGAGGGTTAGGGACTGATGTGAATGTACAATATATGTACTGTATGTAAATCGTTCTGTAAATTGACAGCCCCATATAAGTACCTGTAATAAATAAAAATTAATAAAATATAACAATTTTTTGCAAAAATGGAAAGGATGATGTTACGCAGAATAAATAGATACCTAACATATCACGCTTTAAAACTGCGTACGCCCATGGAATGATGCCAAACTACAGTACCTAAAAATCTTCATAGGCGAAGCTTTAAACACCTTTACAGGTTACCAGTTGAGGATTACACAGGAGAACGGGTGTTAGAATCAATGCTCTCACCATCACATTCGTGGTGATACCTTACATGTGTGTTGCAAACACCATTTACATTTACTTGCGCAACCTACACCTTTGTGCCCGACCACGAAGCTGTGAGGGCACTTAAAATTTTATAATATTTATTTTATTACTTCTTTTTATTTTTACACTTTCCCTTTACATTTTTAAAATGTCACAAGGGAATATAAACATTCCTTCTGATGGCAATAGGCAATAACAGGCACGCTTTACTGGGAGATCTGGGGTCTATTAGACCCCAAATCTCTTCTCTGGCCTACAATGCAGCCGACAGACTGGTGTGATTGGCTACTTTCCTGATGGTAATAGCCAGGTAAACAAACAGCTGAAAACAGAAGTGACAAAATCCTGGTTTCTGGTTTCAGGGGTCACAGAGAGGGAGGGATGACCTCAGTTTCTCTCTCTCTCTGTGTAATGCAGCCAGTTCTGCTGGTTCGGCTGGACAAGAAGGCCCGGGAAAGGCAGCAGTGAGAGGGAGGAACCCTTCTGCCACCCAATGTACAGCCACTCCAATCCCTGCTGCTGTACAGGGCATTTGTTGCTGTACAATTTGATACCGGGATTATGCCCTGATGTCCACTTGGGGATTCACGATGAATCCCTCAGACAAGGGGAGGAATATGGTGATTATGGATAATTCACAAAATTATTACAAACAAAGGTGCAATACAATCTTTCCAATAGGGAGTGGTAGTGCCCTATTTCAAAAACCTTCTTGACCCCTTCCAGTCTGGCTTTATTGAGGAACACTTCACAAAAAATGCCCTACACTCACTAATGATTTACTAACTGCCAAAACCAATGGCCACTACTCCATACTGATACTACTAGACGTTCTGCTGCCTTTGATACTATTGACCACTGGCTCTTTTTCATAAATCTCCACTCCCTTAGGCTTCAAGACTCTGCTCCTTCCTGGTCCTCCTCCTTCTTATTACAGCATTCCTTCAGTGTTGCCTGCAACTCTGTCTCCTCATCTCCACTTATTCTTTTGGTAGGGGTTCCCCAAGGTTCTGTCCTTGGACCCCTTCTCTTCTCCATCTACACCTCCTCCCTTGGTCACTGGATAAACACCCACAACATTCAATGCCATCTCTATACCACTCCCTCAAACTCACTCTTTTTGAAACTGAATTCATAATATTCTCCCAGGGAAGACTTACCTGCTAACGATTGAATCTTTTATTTCTTCCATTAGCTCATCCCTCACAGTTATTACCTTTTAACTTGACCCACAGGATACAGATCTGAACCTGAAACCTCTGTGGTGTCTGGTTGTGTCTCTTATCGCTGTGCCACCTGAGTAGTTGGCCAACTCCCTGCCTGATTCCTTGGAAAACCTTGCTCTCTGTCTTGTTTCTGATGAACCTCAAACCCTTAGTGCCTCCCATGAACTTCCTGATTTAAGCCATGTCTCTGCATTTACTGTTTGCCAAATTACTGTGCTCCTCTCCAGCTAATATCTTGCTTTTTTCCTTCCTGCTGCCATTAATATCTTTACTACCACTCAAAATCAACCTCTGGCTCATTCTTCGACTACTCTTCCGCTTGATCCCAACATGCAACCACTTTTTACCAATTTTTGGCTTGTTTCTCAGCTATGCTTTCTCTTGATCCCAACCTGTAACTGCTCGTTACGAACCTTTGGTTTGTTTACTGACTGATTCTGCTAGCTCCCTACCTGTTACATCTGCCACCAGACCCTGGGTTGGGCAGTCCCGAGAACCACAACCTGGCACTACCAGGCAGCAAAACCTATCTCCACCAAGAGGAGCACTGGAGAAGACCAGTTTGTGCTTAGAATAAACACTCACAAGGGTGACCTGCTTGTGTACTCATCCTGCTGTTTGGCATGGACCTCTCTATTGCTACAGCTACTGATCTGAGCCTGACCTGTCACAACTAGATTATAAGCTCTCAGGAGCTTGGCCCTGCTAATCCTCTTGCATTGATTTGTATTGTTACTCTACAGTACTAAACTGTTGGCGCTTTAGAAATCCTGTGTTATAATCATTTCAATTTCAGCTCAGCATAGATTTGTACAAATAGATCAGATGGCTTATACAGCAGTAGTAATTGATAAAGATACTATGGAATATTTATTTGTGAGGCATCCTTAGGTGCCTACTTTTTATGCACACCCCAAAACGCATAAGGATATGAAATCCTACCCAGAGAGACCGATTTTGGCTGGTATCGGATCTTCCTATGAACATGCGAGTATTCTTATTAACCAAAACCTGAGACCACATGTAACGAGTCTTCCATATTTTGTGAAAGACACAATACAACAAAGGATTTTGGAGAGGGTATCAGTACACCCAGGCTCACACTTGGTTGATATCAATAGTGTGGTACTTTTTTTGATCATTCCTTATAAACCTGAGGTAGAAGTGTCTAGTAAATTCCTGCAAGAGCTCAGCCATCAAAGTTGGCCATATAACAGGTCTGTGCTGGAGCCTATGTACCATATGTTTTTCTACAATATCTTGCAATTTGATTACTCTCACTACTTCCAGGTGCAGGGTGTTGCTGTAGGGACAGGGACAGGAACAATTATTGGAATCGAAAAGATGTGAAAACTCAAACTCAAATGGGACATGATTAATCATGCAATGACTTTGTTAACATCAGATTATTTGAACTATTGTAGGTAAACATTGACACCTAATGACTGGTGATCCAATAATTGCAGACAAAAGCATTGGTAAACAGTTATTATTTGGGAGAGGTGACCCTTGTAAAACCACCAGCAACTTTAAATGTGGGTCTTGTACCTACTGCCTAGAACCCAATGGCGAGATGCATAAACTACTCAATTTCATATCGTGTGAAACATGTGGAATAATAATGCATATTAAATGCATTGGGGATGCGGTACCTTTTATGTTGTTAAGACCAAGTGCCAATTTAGGCACCGCATCTATGACCATGAATATAACAAAGAAAATGTGACACATTATTGAAGTGTAAGCCCCAGTGGATGTATTTATTAAAGTCCTGGATTCTTTCTTAGATACACATTTATAGGTAAAGTTGATTCAGGGAATATCTAATTGCCGCTCAGGGGACCAGGAAGGAATTTTTTTTCCCAGCAGAAGCAAATTGGATCATGCTTTGCTGGTTTTTTTGCCTTCCTCTGGATCAACTGTGGGTATAGGATTATAACTTTTTTATGGTTCAACTGGATGGACTTTTGTCTTTTTTCAGCTAACTATGTAACCCCCCTGGAAGTACAGTGGCTAAGTGACTAGTACTTCTGCCTAGTAATAGGGTTATAGTTAAAATCCCAACCACGGCACCACCTGGCTGGAGTTTGCATGTTCTCCCTGTGTGGGTCTCCTCTGGGTACTCCGGTTTCCTCCCACAAGTCAAAGACATGCTTGTAGGTTATGTAGCTCCTGTTTAAAACTGGCCCTAGTATGTGCATGTATGAATATGAGTTAGGGGCCTTAGATTGTAAGTTCCTTGAGGGCAGGAACCGATGTGAATATACAATATACAATGTGCTGTGTAAATTGACGGTGCTATATAAGTACCTGTAATACATAAATATTATATAATATTGTAGTTCTGCCATATAGTAAGGTTATTATCATGGGGGAGTTTAATTATCTGGGCAGGTAGAAATGCTCGCTCCTGTAAGGCTCATCATTTCCTGAATGACTTTTATAAAATTTTCATGTTTCAATTGGTGGAAGCCCTAACTAGAAACAAGGCTCTGCTTGACCTACTAATTACAACACAGAGCTGACGGCGGATCTAGAAATAAGCGATAACTTAGTAAACAGCAATCACAGGATAATTACATTTACTGTAAATCATAGGAAAAGCAGACACATGGCAGACAAGCAGACAAGAACATTAAATTTCCACAGTGCCAACATAGAACAAAAGTAAGAGTGCTATAAGAACATCTTACATAATGGCAGTAGCTGAGTATTCCAATGGGCAACAAGTATAAAAGAACTAAGGTTAAACATGGGTGCCTAAACTTGAGTGTAAAATACATATTAAAGAGAAAAAAAAACTGTCCTTCAAAAAATATAAGGGGACATTGTCAGTATACCAATACTACAAAGAATGCAATAAAAAAATGTAAGAGCGCATTCAGAGCAGTGGATATAGACCACGAGAGACACGTAGCAGAGGAGAGTAAAAAGAATTTCCCAATTTTTTTAAAATATAATAATAGTAAAAAGGCTAAGTCAGAGCATATTGGTTCAATAAAGGATAATCAGGGAAAGATGTTTACAAGTGACAAGAAGAAAGCACATGTGTTAAATAAATTCTTCTATTCAGTTTTTACTAATGAAGAAGAGAGGTATAATATACAAGACAGTATTGTTAGTAACACAACACAGAACATACTCTTGCATGATACCAGCTGATTGGCAAAAAGCTTACGTAATGCCAATGGCCAAGATATATACCTCAAAACTACAGGCCATATTAATAGGTCAGGTGCAATGCCTTGGCCAATCATAGCACAATTGAGCGGAGCTAGCGGTGAAGTCCCCGATAGCTCTGTCCAATTGTTTACATCTGACTGGCAAATGTCAGATAGCAGCGAGTGCTCGATCTGCATGCATCAGGTTTTTTTTAATTCGGCGAGTTGGTGTCATCGTGACAATGCTGGACAACATTATTGATGATGGATTACGATGGAAACATTTTTTGAGCTTTTTTTTTTTAAGGACTGTTTTTATTCACCTTTTACACTTTTTTGTGGTGAATGGGTAGGGGTACTATGTACCCCATGCTCATTCACAATGAAGGGGCTGGGACCTGGGGGCCCCCTTGTTCCAGATTCTGAAAAGGCACCCCCGCAGACCCCCACAACCACAGCCCAGGATTGTGGTGAAGATGCCCTTGTCAAAGCACTCCTCGTGTTGAGGGCATGTGGCCTGGTTCGGGGGGGAGGGCTTGTTCGTGCTCGGATCAAGGGTCTGGTAAGTATTTAGGGGGGGCCACATGCTGCCCTCCCCATATTTGGGGGGTGGGGTTTCCCTTAAAAGTCATACCAGGCCTAAAGGGCCTAGTAGGACCATTAAGTAGAACCCCACACACTTTTTATATAACATTTTTTACTGTGGGGTCCCTTCTAACCTTCCTACCAGACCTAAAGGGTCTGGTATTTATTGGGGGGGGACCCTACACTGTTTTTTGTCTTTTTTTATTTTTATAAAAATGCCCTATACATTGTATAGATATTCAGCCTTGCAGGTATTTTAAGGGGACCCCCAGGCATGATATTTAAAGGACTTTTTTTTTTTTACTTCAAGCAATGAAAAATTACTGCCCCTTTAAAAACGGTATTTTTTGAAATGTATTTTTCACTGATTGATATCCCTCAGGTCAGTCCCCATACCCCTTTTATGGCCAACAACTTGCATACAAAAGTGCCTTCAAAATGGGCACTTTTGCATCTTCAAGATTCAAAATCTATAGACTTGCATTATGTTGGAAGTATGCAGCTGAACTTTCGTTCAAACTGCAAAGTGAACAAGAGGGTGTTCGGCCCATCACTAGTATGAATTTTTAATGTGTTTCTGCACAGTGAACATGTGATAATTAGTATGCAATGCAGGGTACTATGTTGTACAGTTGCCCAGAATTTACATAGAGGGCTTTCCCTCTTCCTCCTTTATTTTCATCTGAAGGCTGTCTGGGGTAGCTGGATGGACGCTTTAAGTGGTTTGTGTATATTCCACTGGGGTAGTGTAGTAGGAGGAACAGGATGTGTAGGGACTGTGATGACTGCTGTCTCTTCTGAGGCTCTCTCCCTGGCCATTTCCCCTATGTCATTTGGGGGCATAGTAGTGGATGTCCTTTAGGGGAGAGGCCAGAGATAGTATGGCAGCTTAGCCGTCAGAATATCACACTGTGCATGCGCAATGAATCCATACTTACGCCATGCTGAAGTCACCTGTTGGCATGTTGCCAGTTGGGTGTACATTTAGGTGGAGAATATAAGGAGGGATATCTGTTCCCCCTAGGACACTTGTTGTCCCTCCATAGGACTAGTGGACATTTAAAAGCCCACATACACATACAGTATGGATTACCTTATAATGCCCTATCCCAATATTTGCTTATACATGTTTATAGAATTACTATATACTTGGATGTGTCTTATAGTGAAATACAGTTGCAAGAAAAAGTATGTGAACCCCTTGGGATTACGTGGAGTTTTGCATGAATTGGGCATAAAATGTGCTCTGAACGTTATCTAAGTCACAACAATAGAAGAACACAGTCTGATGAACATAATACTACACAAACATTAGATGTTGCCATGGTTTAATTGCACATAACATGTAAATATTCACAGTGCAGGGAGGAAAAAGTATGTGAGGCCCTAGCTTAATGACGTCTCCCAGAGCTAATTGGAGCCAGGAGTGAGCCAACCTTGACTCCAATCAGTGTGATGATATTGGATGTGTTGCTGACAGCTGTCCTGCCCTTACAAAACACACACCTGTTTTGGGTTTACTAGTTTCAAGAAGCACTGTCTGATGTGAACCATGCCTCGCAGAAAAGAGCTCTCAGAAGACCTACGATCAAGAATTGTTGACTTGCATGAAGCTGGAAAGGGTTACAAAAGTATCTCCAAAAGCCTTGATGTTCATGTGTCCAAGGTAAGACAGACTGTCTACAAATGGAAAAAGTTTAGCACTGTTGTTACTCTCCCTAGGCGTGGTCGTCCTGTAAAAATGACTGCAAGAGCACAGCGCAAAATGCTGCATGAGGTAAAGAAGAATCCCAGAGTGTCAGCTAAAGACCTACAGAAATCTCTGGCACATGCTAACATTTTTGTTGACACATCTACAATAAGGAAAACATTAAACAAGAATGGAGTACATGGGAGGACACCACGGAGGAAGCCATTGCTGTCCAAAAAGAATATTGCAGCACGTTTGAAGTTTGAAAAAGAGCACCTGGATGTTCCACAGCACTACTGGCAAAATATACTGTGGACAGATGAAACCAAGATTGAGTTGTTTGGGAAGAACACACAACACTATGTGTGGAGAAAAAAAGGCACAGCACACCAACATCAAAACCTCATCCCCACTGTAAAACATGGCGGAGGGAGCATCATGGTTTGGGGCTGCTTTGCTGCCTCAGGGCCTGCACGGATTGTTGTCATTGATGGGAATATTAATTCCAGAGTTTATCAAGACATTTTGCAGGAAAACATACGACTATCTGTCCGCCAACTGAAGCTCCGCAGAGGATGGGTGATGCAACAGGATAATGACCCTAAGCATACAAGTAATTCAACAAAACAATGGCTGCAACAGCACAGAATACGCCTTCTGGAGTGGCCCAGTCAGAGTCCTGACCTCAACCCGATTGAAATGCTGTGGCATGACCTTAAGAGAGCGACTCACACCAGACATCCCAAGAATATTGCTACATTGAAACAGTTTTGTGAAGAGGAGTGGTCCAAAATTACTCCAGATCGTTGTGCAGGTCTGATCTGCAACTACAGGAAATGTTTGGTTGAGGTTATTGCTGCCAAAGGAGGGTCAACCAGTTATTAAGTCCAAAGGTTCACATACTTTTTCCTCCCTGCACTGTGAATGTTTACATGTTATGTGCAATTAAACCATGGCAACATCTAATGTTTGTGTAGTATTATGTTCATCAGACTGTGTTCTTCTATTGTTGTGACTTAGATAACGTTCAGAGCACATTTTATGCCCAATTCATGCAAAACTCCACGTAATCCCAAGGGGTTCACATACTTTTTCTTGCAACTGTACGTGACCGCTTGTGGTGGATGGTATACAAGACCTTTAGAGTGAGAACAGTTATAATTGTTGTAAGTAGTTTACAAAAGTGTACCAATTTTAGGAATGACAGAAGATAGATTTGGGGGACATACATATGCCCATTTGTTTCCTGTGTGGTTTAGCAATGTAAAGTCCTAGTGGATGATCCAAATGCAACCACTACATATACCCTGAATTCCATTAGGTCAATTTTAGTGACTGGAATATATGGAGGTAAATTTCATTTTGGAGATGCATTCATTCTGTCAGAAAGGGGGAAGCTGCACTCTAGATTTCATTGTAATTATACTATATTTTGTAGCTCTTGTTAGAAGGGCATGGTCTGTCTGGCCTGGATGGCTAGGGATATTGTAATATGGGTATTGTAAAGAGTACCACACATGCACATTAGACTATGTAAATTTTGCAAATATATTTATAAAAATTAAGTGTGGGTATTGATCTATGGAGTATTATAACTGAAGAGTAAGTGTCCTTATATGATCATAAATATTTCCATATGGTCTGAGGAAGCAGACAAGATCTGCAAAATGCATAACCATTCTGTAATAAAACATCAATATAATGAGAATAAAAGTCTGTCTGACTGGCAAGTTACAATGATAAATTTGAGATTAATTGTTAAATTTATTTATTTATTCCAGGCACTTATCTAGTGCCGTCAATTTACGCAGCGCTTTACACATATATATTGTACATTCACATCAGTCCCTAACCCTCAAGGGGTGTACAATCTAAGCTCCCTAACTTACATTCATACATACACATATTAGGGCAATTTAGACAGGATCCAATTAACCTACCAACATGTCTTTGGAGTGTGGGATGAAACTGGAGTACCCAGAGGAAACCCACGCAGGCACAGGGAGAACATGCAAACTCCAGGCAGGTGGTGCCATGGCTGGGATTCGAACCAATGACCCTAGTACTGCCAGGCGGAAATGCTAACCATTTAGTCACTGTGCTGCCCACGAATGAATAAATGAATAGGAATATCATGCTATGTAATGTACAGTATATACACTATATTGCCAAAAGTATTGGGATACTCCTCAAAATCATTGGATTCAGGTGTTCCAATCACCTTCATGGCCAAGGGTGTATAAAACCACCTAGGCATGCAGACTGCTTCTAGAAACATTTGTGAAAGAATGGGTCACTCTCAGGAGCTCAGTGAATTCAAGCGTGGTACCATGATAGGTTGCCACCTGTGCAATAAGTCCATCCTTGAAATTTCCTTGCTACTTAATATTCCATGGTCAACTGTTAGTGGTATTATAACAAAGTGGAAGCAACTGGGAACAACAGAAACTCAGCCATGAAGTGGTAGGCCACATAAAATGACAGAACGTCATCAGCGCATGCTGAAGCACACAGTGCGCAGAAGTCACCAACTGTCTGCAGAGTCAATAGCTAAAGACCTCTAAACTTCGTGTGGCCTTCAGATTAGCACAACAGTGCATAGAGAGCTTCATGGAATGGGTCTCCATGGCCAAGCAGCTGCATCCAAGCATTACATCACCAAGTACAATGCAAAGCATCGGATGCACTGGTTTAAAGCACGCCGCCATGGGGGCATGGCCAGGCACATGGAGCAAAAGGCAGCACATCTACTTAGCTCTCGGCCCGGACCTCCTTTTCAGGCATGCATCCCTCTCGCAGGCCGTCTTCCACCCTCCATATGAGCAAACATCAGCACTGGACTCCCCGGAGTACAACGGGGGGGGCGGTCCGGCGGCAATCTGCACCGGTTTCTCACTCAATCCGAGGCCTCGGGCACCCCAGTCTGCAAGATGGCACTGGCACCTCTCTCCTAGTCCCTCCAGGACTCAGGGCTCCAAGAAGGCGGCCAGGTAAGCCCTTGGGGCTCCCTCTCTCCAACTGGGTGTTCTATCTTCAAATTACAGGGCACATAGGACACACAGAGGTCTCGCAGTCCTTCCCCAGCAACTCTCTGCTCTGAGGATGGCTGAGACCTACAGTCCCACATGCGGTCCCTGTACAACTATATTAAATCTCTCCCTACAAAGGTGGACTTTGTACGTATTTTCTATATGTTTCACACACAGTTCAAACAGGATCTCTGATCCTAAACAAGATATCTGTGTGTGTATGGAGGAGATTGAAAATACTGCTGACAGCCTGTGCAACGCCTTACAATCCCATGAAGAGACCCTTAACTCCCATATAGTCTTAATACAACAACTCATGTACCAACAAGATGACATTGAGAACAGGAACCTCTGTAATAATATCTGGATCAGGGGCATGCCAGAATCCATTGAACCTAAAAATTTAGCCGCAGCAGTTACCACCATATTTAATCAGCTGCTACAGCAACCTAAATACACCTGTATTGAGTTGGACCGCGTACGTCGCATGATGGGCCCCAGAAACCTAATCCATCTTTTGTTCGTGATATCCTATGCAGGGTCCACTACTTCAAGGTCAAGGATGCCATTATGCGTGCAGCCACCACGCAAGATAACAATGAAGTGTCGGTGATGCTCCTCCCTGACATTTTCCGCCAGACTCTGGCAATGCGTAGGGCCCTGCGTCTTCTCATCCAGATGTTGCAGGAGAGGCATATTCGCTACCAGTGGCGGTTCCCGTTTCAACTCAACGCCTCACAGAATAGCAAATCCACACAATTCCGCACTCTCGGGGACTTGCCCACATTTCTCGGTGTGTTCGAACTACCTCAGGTGTCCCTTCTTGTCAGGGAATGCCATCCAATGGTAAAAGAAGAATGCCACGGCGCACGAATATGCGCATGCGCAGGATTCTGGCAAGACGAACAGATGTGCGGGCGCCTGAACAGAGGTGCAGGCGGCTGCGCTCTCGCCCCGAGCATGCGCGCCTGTCACTAATGCTGGCGCCAAGCGGGCTATTTAAACTGGCCACTGCGGTTATCTAGTTGCCATATGGTCTTTTCCCCTGCTTGTGCTTCCTGACTTCTGTGTTTATTCCCTGTTGCCGAATCCAGCCTGCTCCTGACTACCAATTGATTATCTCCTGCCCTGACCCCTGGCTTGTCCCTGGATTACTCTTCTGCCTGCTTCTGATCGATTGACCTCCTGCTGCTGAACCTGGCCTGTGACCAGACTACTCTTCTGCCTGCTGCTCGTCTGATCTGTCTCATCCAATACCGAACCTGGCTCGTCTGACTGTGCTGCTCGCTGCACGGTGCACCTGCATCCATCCATCCTGCATGGTACCATCCGCATCCTGCTCTGGTCTGCCTCTCACCAGTCCAACTGCTCCACCGGACAGATCCCAGGCCCTCTTACCCCACCGAGCTCCTGCGACCGCTGTTCCACTCTCAGCGGTTCCCGAGCCGGGGTTGTACGAGAGGTCTGCCTCTTCACGTCAGGATCACTACTCAGGTATGTGACACTTCTGGACTGGCCCTTTCAGCTCCCGACCCCAAGCCTTCCATTTTCCTCATCCTGGCAGCGGTCCAATCGAAAGAAGAAGAAACGTTTCATATCCTCCTCCCAGAAGATCCCAGAGGGCTGATCCCCTACCTGCATAAATTGGGAGGTTTCTCCCCTTCTCATTTTTTCTAGTTTTTCATGCGCTCGGTTTGATTTTCTCGTTTGATCTGTGAATTATATTTGTGCCTGTTTTCTTTTATGCCTTGGGACTGTGGCTTGAGGCTAATTCCTGGGTCCCGCCACCGACGTTTGCTGTGGCGTGCGAGGACATCTTTGGCCATAGTCTCAGCAGGCTTTGGGCCTTCTTCCTGTTTGATTCATTCACGCCCTGTAATTGCTGTGTTATATTTATCTGTTGGGGGAGGGGGCTTATTTTTTCATATCTGTTTGAGGGTTTACTAAACACTTTTTGTAGAAGGGGGTCATTCTCATATGGGGTGACCTTCCTGAAGGTTAACATTTGCCTGTGGGAAGCCTGGGTCGGGATCAGATACATGTGCCCCACCTAGGCCTTCAGTGTACTGTACAGTGCCACACTGTATGTTATTTGGACAGTTCACCTGTCTGCTAGTTTCTTCTTTTCATTTTTCTCCTTTTTCTGATCTTCCACTCTTGACTTTATATCCTTTTCCCACTGGTACTTTCTTTGCTCCTCTTCTCTTTCTCTCTATTCTTGTTCTTTTCTCCCTTTCGTTTGGGGGTCGGGTGAGGTTTGGCGAAGCACTTTAGGTGACACACTTTTTTCCTATTTGCTTCACCACACATAAATTTGACTCCGATAAATTTTCCTCTATTAAACGTAGGGGCTTTAACACTCCAGAGAAGCGGAGCCAGATGCTCTATCATTTCCATAAACATGGATCACAGATTTTGCTCCTTCAGGAGACTCATTTTCGCTCCGATGGTATCCCAGTCCTCCACAATCATTTCTATACTCAGTGGTATCATAGTGCTCATCGGTTTTATTTCAAATTAAGTTACATTTGCATGACTTACATTTAGTGGACGTTTGGCGTATCCAACATCCTTCGGAGAAAGACTACAGTTTTTATTCTGCAGCTCATGCGTATAGACTATTTCTTTGTTTTACAGTCTTTTCTGGATTGTCCGACTTCATCCTCTCTCGGTCTCACCCCAATCCCTATTGCGATTCAGGATCGACCATCATCTATGCGTCACTTTTCGTGACACTTGAACGATACCCTGCTCAAAGATTCTTTATGTGTCGCAGAGGTCGTGAAGACTATTCAAGACTTTGTTTTTGATCACACATTGATCGCACTACCAGCCGTCTTACTCCAGTGGGAGACCCTCAAATGTGTCCTTAGAGGGGTTCTTATTAAACATGGCTCTCGTTTAAAAAAGGCTTGAATGACGGAGATGCATTATTTTCACTCATTGCGCGCCTGGAATCTTCTCACAAACGCACGTTAGACCCGGCACTCGTGGTGGACTTATTTAACGCTCGTAGAGACTTACTCCAACTTTTAGATTCTTCCTCCCTTGTTGCATGAGGCAAAGCACGCAACACTCATTACTCCCTAGCTAATAAATGTGGCCAGCACCTGGTGTGTGTACTCCACCCCCGTCCATCTCATCGTCTGATCTAGCATATCCAGCGCCTAACAATATTAACCACATGCCACCCAGCCACTGTAGAAATACGGCGGCAGGGCTGCACAAAACCACGTTTTAAAATGTGTGTTTGCAAAACAGGTAGGGGGCACGCGCGAGGCGCGCCACCGCCCTACCTGTCCCGGCGATCACGGCCGCGGATGTCAGTCACCGGGTCACAGTCGTTCATTACCGGCTGTGTCCCGCCGATTAGCGGCAATCATTGACAGAGAGCAGGGCTGCAGTAGCTTTGCTTTCTGTCAGTTCCCTGTCAGCTCCTGACATGCTGAGCTGGAGAGAAGAGTTTATCTCTCCCGATCAGCTTGCCCCCCCCCCCGTGCAGTACACCCCCCCGCCCCCTAGTAAAACACTCCCCTCACACAGTTAACCCTTTCAGTAAATAAAAATGTTAACCCCTTCCTCCCCAGACCCATTAGTACAGTGTCAGTGTTTTTTTTGCACTGATCACTGTATTGGTGTCACTGGGGATGTCAGTGACCCCAAGTCAGTTCCCCCCCAGTGTCAGAATGTTCGCCGCAGTCCCACCATAAGTCGCTGATAACTGCCATAAGTCACTGATCGCCGCCATTATTAGTATAAAAAAAATTACAAATCCGAATATCTTTCCCATCATTTTTAAACGCTATAACTTTCACGTAAACCAATTAATTTACACGTATTGGGTTTTTCTTTAGCAAAGACATGTCGCAGAATGCATTTTGGCCGAAATTTATGACGAAATTTGAATTTTAAATTTTTTTTACTGGACATGTTTTATAGCAAAAAGTCCAAAATATTGTTTTTTTTTCTCAAAATTGTCAGCCTTTTTTTTATAGCGCAAAAAATAACAAAACGCACAGGCGATCAATGTTTTTTACCAAAAACATGTAGCAGAATACATTTTGGCCTCAATTTAAAACCAACTTTGAGTTTACTATATATTTTTTATAGCTGAAACTAAAAAATATTGTTTTTCTTCAAAATGTTTGGTCTTTTTTTGTTTATAGCATGAAAAATAAAAAGCGCACAGGTGATCAAATACCACCGAAAGAAAGCTCTATTTGTGTGAAAAAAGGACATAAATTTTGTTTGGGTGCAGCATTGCAAGACCACGCAATTATCAGTTGAATTAGTGCAGCGCCGAGTAGCAAAAAGAGGCCTGGTCATTAAGGGGGGTAAATCCTCAGGAGGGCAAGTGGTTAAACTCTACCATAATAAAGGAATCTCTTCCGCATTTGAGTGTTACTATTCTCAACTTTATAATCTATCCTTGGCGACTCCTGATGCTCCTTCCGTTTCCTCTCTTCCGTCTATTTCTCAATACATTACAGAGATGGCGTTGCCTGTTCTAGATGTCTAGGATGCATTGGCTCTAGAGCAGCCTCTCTTGGCTATGGAAGTTCTTGGGGCAATTAGGGCCCTGAAAACGGGTACGTGCCCGTGTCTGGACGGGTTTACTCCGCGATTTTACAAAACATTCGCCACCCAACTGGCCCCGCTTCTGGCCCAAGCTTTTAATGTTATCGACGATCTGAACGTACCTTCATCAGCTTTCCTGTTTGCCAATATTTCGGTTATCCCGAAGCCGGGTAAAGACCTTTCTCTTTGCGGTAGCTATCGCCCAATTTCTCTACTTAATCTGGATGTTAAGCTAAACATTTGGCGAACCGCTTTTCCCCTTTTCTACCAACCTTGATCCACCACGGTCAGGTCGGATTTGTCCCTGGTCGCGAAGCTAGGGATAATACTTCTAAAACAATCCATCTTATCTCTTATATCAAGCAACATGGCTTAAAGGCTTGCCTCCATTCATTTGATGCTAAGAAGGCATTTGATCACGTTGACTGGTGTTTTCTACGTCTTACCCTAGAACAGATAGGTTTGGGTTCGCGGTTCCTAGCTCAGATTATGTCCCTCTATTCTCATCCTTCGGCATCTGTCCTGGTGAATAGTATGGTTTCTTCACCCATCCCCACATAGAATGAGACTAGACAAGGTTGTCCCTTCTCGCCTCTTCTCTTTGTTTTAGTAATGGAACATCTTGCGAGAGCCATACGAGCTAATGACTCAATTTTGGGCATTCGCACTCCCTCCGCACATCACAAACTATCCTTATACGCAGGTGACCTTCTAGTTTATGTCCAACAGCCGCTTTTTTCACTCCCTAGTCTTTTCCACGAATTCCGTAGATTTGGTTTCTTTAGCAACTTCAAACTTAATATCTCTAAAACGGAAGCCTTGAATATATCTTTACCTGCCCATGTGTTGGCAAACGTACGCTCTAATTTCACTTTTCAATGGCGACCAAAGGCTACTACATATTTGGGGATCATGATTTCTGCTGATCTTACTGCTCTATATTCCCTTAATTACTTACCCTTGGTTTCACGTATCCGAAAAGATCTGGCTTCATGGGGCGCTTCTGCTCTGCCCTGGTTCGGCCGCATCAACACTCTCAAGATGGATACCTTACCTAAGTTACTCTACGTTTTTCAGACTGTACCGATTGCTGTCCCTGGCTGGCTTCTCTTTAGATTTTTTTTCCCTTTTTTCTCCATTTGGGTTTATATTCTTGGTTATACAGAGTTATCTAATTTTTTTTCATATATCTTGCCTGGGGATGCTGCCCTTGGACCTATGATTTTTCATATCTCCGTAATATGTGTTATTGGCCCTTCCATTTTGATGTTGTATGGAATCATTTTCATTCATCTGCATGGATCATAGCCACGCCTGTGATGTTTTATTTGTCCACTTACTTGTGCATGTTATTATTTCCCATGCTTGTATTGTTAAAATTGATGTAAAATGTAATAAAGACTCTAGAGCAGTAGTGACATGTTCTCTGAAATGACAAATCACGCATCTCTGTCTGGAAATCCGTTGGACATGTCTGGGTTTGACGGTTGCCGGGAGAACACTACTTGCCTGGCTGCATTGTACCAAGTGTAAAGTTTGGTTGAGGGGAGATCAGGGGTGGATTGACCATTCAGTCATTCGGGCACTGCCCGAGAGCCCGGGGTCAGTAGAGGGCCCCATGAGAGGCTCAGTCCATCCCCTGGATTTGCCCACAGCATATATTCAAAAAGAAGATTTAGGCAAGCCCCAAGGAGGCAGTGAGCCATGGCATCCATGTCTGCAATTCATGCAGAAATCAGAGAGGACTAATGCTGGCTGGATCAGAGAGCAATGGTGGATGGGGTAGTGGCAGGTGCTTCATACACCTCTCCTCCTGACGGATTCAGTGGAGGTCCACATCCCTGCCACAGGTGCTGACCTTGTAGAGCTGGAAGTGCTGGGCAGCAGTTCACTGGAGAGCCATCGCTGAGCTGGCAACCTGCTTAGTGTGCAGCAGGTCAGTGTGTAATGCCCAGCCCAGGTCAGCACTGCAGCTAGTCAGGCTGAATGTTTTATCCTGCCCAGTGTTTCCCGTTATAGCTAGTGTAGCTGAGATTCCCCCCTTCCCCGGCCGGGTAACACAGGCACAGCTGTGGACTGCATGTGCTGGAGCCTGCTGCTTCTCCCTATGTTGGGAGTGTCAGGACCTCAGCGGCTCTCTGTGTTCCTCAGCCTGTCAGACTTGAGTAGCACACAGCCGAGGGAAGTGTTCTAGTTGTGTGCAGAGGTGCCAGCAAGGGGCGGGGGATGGTTGTGAAGAGGAGGGGAGGGGCGCTGGAGGGAAGAAGGGGGGATTTGCAAAGAGGTGAGAGCACTGAATGGGGGGAGGGGGAATTTGTGAAGAGGTGAGAGCACTGAATGGGGGAGGGGGAATTTGTGAAGAGGTGAGAGCACTGAATGGGGGGAGGGGGAATTTGTGAAGAGGTGAGAGCACTGAATGGGGGAGGGGGAATTTGTGAAGAGGTGAGAGCACTGATTTTATTCTGTACCTTGTGAGATACAAACACCTCAGCACTGCACAGTGCATACTCCTGAGTACAATGTGTTATGCAATACTGAGTGTGGTACTCTGTATCTCTTGTGCAATGTGTAGATTTTTTTGGTGCTGCTCTAGATCTCACCGCAAGAAACGCCAAGGTTGGGGGTAAGGAGTTGGCCAGGGAGGGTGAGTTCCTCCACCTGAGAAAAAATGCCCTGGCTACAAGTAATAAACCTAGCTCCCCCTCACCTCCTGGCTGCAGAAAGGACCAATTAGAGAAACCAGTGGTAATGATGCATAGTAGCCTATAGCAACCAATTAGTAAGCGGTAATGATGCACAGTCACTTATAGCAACCAATCAGTGAGCACAATGATATGCAGTAACCCCTAGCAACCAATCAGTGAGCCTCAACCAATCTGAGAGTGTGGACAAGTTTTTATGTTTACATTATTAAAGTTTTTTTTTTGATAAGTCTATGGGCATGTTTGTTTTTTGAGATGTTGGAGTGGAGAACAAAATTGAATAGCAGAGGGGGGCTCAAGAAAATTTTTGCCCAGGGTCCAATCGATATTAAAGATGGCCCTGGATATGACTCAAGAGTGCACTCAGTGTTCAGATATCATTATTATATATAGGAAATAGCAAGCAGTGTACAGATATCAGTGTTATACATAGGGACTAGCAGTCAGTGTACAGATACCAGTGATATGTAACAAGTGATATCTGTACACTGACTGCTATTCCCTATGTGTAACACTGATATCTGTACTCTTAGTGTTATTCCCTATATATAACAAATGATAACTGAACACTGAGTGCCACTCAGTGTTCAGATAGCAGTGTTTTATATAGGGTGTAACACCAGGGCATTCTTTGCTATTCAGCACTGTGCTTTCCGTGGGTGTGGCTTGGGCGAGGACACAGGGGGCCCCATGATCTTCTATTGCCCAGGGACCCCATGAGTTGTCACACCGCCCCTGGGGGGGGGGGGATTATGGTGTGGGGTTGTTTTTCAGGGGTTGCGCTTGGCCCCTTAGTTCCAGTGAACAGATCTCTTAAGATGTCAGCATACCAAGACATTTTGGACAATTTCATGCTCCCAACTTTGTGAGAACAGTTTGGCGATGGCTCCTTCCTGTTCCAACATGACTGCGCACCAGTGCACAAAGCAAGGTCCATAAAGACATGGATGTGTAGTTTAGGAACTTGACTGGCCTGCACCTCAACCCCAGAGAACACCTTTGGGATGAATTAGAGTGGAGACTGTGAGCCAGGCCTTCTCGTCTGACATCAGTGCCTGACCTCAGAAATGCGCTTCTGGAAGAATGGTCAAACATTCCCATAGACACGCTACTAAACCCAGTGGACAGCCTTCCCAGAAGAGTTGAAACTGTTAGACATGTGCAGTTCATTTTGTATTGAAACGAAATTCAAACGAATTGTCCATTATTCGCAGATTCGGATGTATCCGAATTACAAAAACAAAGAACAAAAACAAGTTCAAATTGGAAAACAAGAATAGATAAAAAGAGAATAGAAAATAAAAGAATAGGAAAGAAGAGAATAGATAATAAAAGAACAGAATAGAAAAGAATAGATGAAAACAGAACAGAATAGAAAATAAGAATAGAACAAAATACAAATGAAAAGAATAGCAAAGAATCGAGTAAAAAAAAGAACAAAATAGAATAGAAAATAAAGGAATAGCATAGAAAAGAATGTGCCTGATCTCACAAATACGCTTTTAGAAGAATGGTCAAATAATCTCATAGACACACTTCTAAACCTTGTGGACAGCCTTCCCAGAAGAGTTGAAGCTGTTATAGCTGCAAAGGGTGGACCAACTCAATATTGAACCCTACGGACTAAGACTGAAATGCCATTAAAGTTCATTTGCGGATAAAGGCGTCCCAATACTTTTGGCAATTAGTGTTTTTGGTACTACTAGTGAAAACAATGCCCTATTATTTTATGCATGTTTTATAATTTTAGTAAAGTTTTATTAGGTTTAAATAAACTAAATTATAGTTTTCCCAGTTTTGGGACACAAATTTTACAGTGCTAAATGTTGTGACACCTTAAAAGTTCCAATTTAGATTACGGTCTACTTTTCTTAGGTCTTTTCTTTCTTTTTTTTCCTTTCTATGCCTCCTTCCTCCTCCCTTCTCTGCGAAGTTATCTTCCCTTCTCCCCCCTCCTCACCCCCACCTTCCCACAGATCTTCACTATGATTTACCTCAGCCGAATATTTTACTCAGGTTCATCTCCCTCTAATTAGGGTGTGTTCTGGTTGAAGGCTATTCTGTTTATGTGTCCTTGTTTGTACTGCTTATTTGACAATTGGTCCCCTGGGAGGGTCCTTCTTTTCTAAATGATTGTACTTTGTTATTACCTCAAACATGAAAAAAGTGAAAAACCAATAAAAACTATTGTACAAGAAAAGTCCCAATTTAGTGCAATTGTCAGAACATTCTCTATTACTGGAATGTGGTGTGGATATGACAATACAGTATACAAAAAGGGACACTTTTTTTTAATTTAACCCTAAAAATTGATGGGTTAAAAAGAAGACAAAGCTCCATCTTATGTTTTCCAGCCATTATATTAACAATGCACAACTGAGCTAGAAGAGACTCACTTTCAACATGAAAAATTATTTGTGATGCTCTTGTTGGTTGTAAAGTTAATTTTTAGCATGGACTTTTGGAGGAAAATGATTACATCATGGGCCCTGAGCAATTCACAAATGTTTTTATAATTATGTCTAAAGTGGCCTTTTTTTTTTAAAAGATATAGTAACAATATAATCTATATTACTCTCTCAACCTTGTAAAGTTAATTCAAAATATAAAACATTCTCTGTGTTATATTTTACAATTTGGCAAAACTTGGTCCCATCAACTCCATTCCCCATTTCATCTTTAGATTCGGAGAAAGCTGAACTCCTACCACACAAGTAAAGATTCCCTATTGTGATATATGATATCAGCAATTTCTTTAATCCTTACAGGACTATGGCACAGGTGTATGCAAGCCTCTAAGGCAAAGAGTGACACATTCATTAAATTTAATAGAGAAGGGGGTACATTTTAAGGCAAAATGGTAACAATACATCCGCTCTAGTGGCCTAAATCTGCATGGTCTGGACACCTGCATATGCACTGGTGTAGGATGGTCAAGAAAATATGTGATATATGACTTTATGGCTTATGGTTGGAATTATATTTCTTGTGTAACTGGTATTCCGATGTTTCAAGTGCTGTACAACATGACACAGCTTTGTTAGACATAGTTACATAGTTAGTCTGGCTGAAAAAAGACAAAAGTCCATTCAGTTTAACCATTAAAAAAAAAAAAGTTATAATCCTATACCCACAGTTCATCCAGAGGAAGGCAAAAAACCCAGCAAAGCAAGATGCAATTTGCTCCCACAGGGAAAAAATTCCTTCCTGATCCCCCAAGAGGCAATCAGATATTCCCTGGATCAACTTTACCTATAAATGTTAGTATCCAGTTATATTCTGTGTATCTAGGAAAGAATCCAGGCCTTTTTTAAAGCAATCCACTGAGCTGGCCAGAACCAACTCTTGAGGGTTCTTACATGGTTCTTTTCATTGCTTGTACCTTGTGTTCATAAAGACTGTTGTTGTTCCGCCATGTCAGGTGGACTGCTAACCATGATTTTGAAACAAGTACTGTGCCAAAGAGCGAAATAACAATTTTAAATAAAAAAAAAAATAATTCTGGAGGCAAAGAAGGATACATTTAGGTAGCAAAGAGAGACTCATTCAGAGGAAAAGAGAGCCACATTAAGAGGTAAAGTGGGTATATTCTGAGACAAACAGGACAGCATTCTGGAAGCATGCTCTGTGAAGTGCCAGCATAGTTAAGTAGAGCCTGTGCAATTAGAGATTACTATTTTTCTTTTCTGAATTAGCACCATTCAGCAAATGGGCATACTGCATAAACAGTATACATTGTATTTCATTTATTAACAGAAGATGGTTTTCAACAGTTTTTTGGTTTGATTCATGTGATAAGGTTGGTGGAAAAGTTAGACTGTATTAGGCAATATCATTTAATCATTGTAATTAGTGCGACTTTTCATAATAAAAGAACCACATACTGCATTGATTAAACACATCTGCAACACAAAAGCCAATTGTTACCTTTACTCTGTCTTCTTTCATAACTGACAGTTCGCGTTCATTCCTGGCTTCAAAGTCGTAAAGAACTCTTATGGGTACTTGCTGAAAATTTCTGTAAAATTGTTGTAAAACTGACAAGTTAGATAACTGGACTGATTTGACAATGTATTTAATATGAAGGAGCTACATTTTGTGCCACTTTTGTGACACAAGATAATACTAATTTTTTCTTCCATACTTGGGATCAAGAATACAAAATGCATATACAGTATTAACAAAGATACAAGTTATTTATTGTGAAGTGGCAAAACCTTCCCTTCACTAACAGTTAAAAAAACATAGTTAAAGTGTTTTAAATATTTTTCATTGATCTGTGCTATATATTCTCTTTTTGCCCAAACAGATGTAGGCAATGCCATTTTAAAAAAAACTACAGAGAATTCTTTATCAAATAACCCAGCACTATACCTTAATGTACCATATAAAAAAAAATACTATGCTTTCGTCACACATATAAAAAAATCACATCAGTGAAATATCATTCACACTTCCATAACAAAAGTGTACCACAAGCAACTTATTTAAAAATGCAAGAGATTATTGTGCAAGATACACTGCTCAAAAAAAATTAAGGAACACTTTGAAAACACATCAGATCTCAATGGGGAAAAATATCATGCTGGATATCTATGCAGATATGGACTGGGTAACGTGTTAGGAACGTAAAAATGCCCCATCGTTTGATGGAAATGAAAATTATCAACCTACAGAGGACTGAGTTCAAAGACACCCCAAAAATCAAAGTGAAAAAATGATGCAGCAGGCTAGTCCATTTTGCTGAAATTTCATTGCAGCAACTCAAAACGGTACTCAGTAGTTAGTATGGCCCCCACGTGCTTGCTTGCATGCCTGACAACATTGGGGCATGCTCCTAATGAGACGACAGATGGTTTCCTGGGGTATTTCCTCCCAGATCTGGACCAGGGCATCATTGAGCTCCTGGACAGTCTGAGGTGCAACCTGGTGGTGTCAGCTAGACCAAAACATGATATGCCAGAGCAGGGCAGTAGAAATTTTTTTTTCTGGGGGGGATTCAGCTCTCTCAAATTCTAAGGCAAGACGCCTTAAGAGTTCCCTTCACTGGAACTAAGGGGCCAAGCCCAACCCCTGAAAAACAACCCCACACCATAATCCTCCCTCCACCAAACTTTACATTTGGCAAAATGCAGTCGGGCAAGTACCATTCTCCAGGCAACCGCTAAATCTAGACATGTCCATCGGATTGCCAGACAGAGAAGCATGATTGGTCACTCCAGTGAACACGTCTCCACTGCTCTAGAGTCCAATGGTGGCGTACTTTACACCACTGCATCCAACACTTTGCTTTGCACTTGGCAATGTAAGGCTTGGATGCAGCTGCTTGGCCATGGAAACCCATTCCATGAAGCTCTCTATGCACTATTGTTGTGCTAATCTGAAGGCCACACGTTGTTTGGAGGTCTTTAGACAGTTGGCGAGTTCTGTGCACTGTGCGCTTCAGCATGCGCTGACCCTGCTCTGTCATTTTACGTGGTCTACCACTTCATAGCTGAGTTACTGTTGTTCCCTGGTGCTTCCACTTTGTTATAATACCACTAACAGTTGAGCATGGAATATTTAGTAAGTTTAGGAAATTTTATGGATGGGCTTATTGCACTGATGGCAACCTATCACGGTACCACTCTTAAATTCACTAAGTTCCTGAGAGCGACACATTCTTTCACAAATGTTTGTAGAAGCAGTCTGCATGCCTAGCTGCTTGATTTATACACCTGTGGCAGCCATGGAGGTGATTGGAATACCTGAATCCAATGATTTGGAGGGGTGTCCCAATACTTTTGGAAATCTAGTGTATACTGAATTTGTATTTTTTTATACTACTAATGGCGGCAATCAGCTATTTATAATGGGACTGTGATACTGCAGCGGCAATCTGACACTAACTGATGCTGGGGTGGGGAACTAACAAGGATTTCGTCCTGATACCTAAGGACAGTCAGGGAGCCATTGTCTAGCCTGTAGAAGTCTGTGCGTCCCTCCATGGATATGTCTCCCCAGACCATCACTGTCCCACTACCAAAATGCTGATGCTGAACAATGTTACAGGCAGCATAACGTTCTCCATGGCTTCTCCAGACCCTTTCAGGTCTGTCACATGTGCTCAGGGTGAACCTGTTCTCATCTGTGAAAAGCACAGGCCACCAGTGGCAGACCTGCCAATTCTGGTGTTCAGTAGCAAATGCCAATCGAGCTCTATGGTGCTGGGCAGGGAGCACAGGGCCCACTAGAGGTCATCAGACCCTCAGGCCACCCACATGAAGTCTGTTTCTGATTTTTTGGTCAGAGACATTCACATCAGTGGCCTGCTGGAGGTCATTTTGTATGGCTCTGGCAGTGCTCATACTGTTCCTGCTTGCACAAAGGAGCAGATACTGGTCCTGCTGATGGGTTAAGGAACTTCTATGACTCTGTCTATCTCTCCTAGAGTAAATGCCTGTCTCCTGGAATGTCCTCCATGCTCTTCAGATTGTTCTGGGAGACACAGCAAACCTTCTGGCAATTGTAAGTACTGATGTGTCATCCTGGAGGAGCTGGACTGCCTGTGCAACCTCTGTAGACTCCCGGTATCGCCTCATGCTACCAGTAGTGACACTGACCCTAGCCAAATGCAAAACTAGTGAAAAACAATCAGTAAAGATGAGTAGGGAAAAAAAATGTCAGTGGCCTCCACCTGTAAAACTATTCCTATTTTGGGGGTCGGCTCATTGTTGCCCATCGAGGAAGCAGCTGAAACTGATTAACAACCCCCTCTGCTACGTAACTGACCAGATAAATATCCCAGGAGTATAATTGAACTGATGCTATACTCTGATTAAGAAGTAGGTCCTTTAATTTTTTGAGCAGTGTATATAAAAGTCAGTATACTCTATATTGCCAAACGTATTGGGACGCCTTTACACGCACATGAACTTTAATGGCATCCCAGTCTTAGTCCATAGGGTTCAATATTGAGTTGGCCCACCCTTTGCAGCTATAGCAGCTAAACATGTGCAAAACAGAAAACATTGTTTTGTTTAGTTTCGTTTTCTTTTGTTATTTGACTAATTTCGTTCCGTTCGATTCGTTTTCAAAATTTGTTTCATTTCGTTTATTCGAATTCAACTGAATTAGAAATTCTGAATGGATACGAAAATAATTCTAGCATTACAATCCATAATCCACAATCCAAATCCATTTCAGCAAAATTTTCACAGTGCCTTTAGTAATCACTACTCACGTCTTCATAACGCTGCTCACAATTTTTATTGTTTTGTAAGGTATCCTATTCTTTTCTATTCTATTAGTTTATTTTCTATTTTCTTCTTCTCTATTCTATTGTTTTATATTCTATTGTAATGCATTCTATTTGAATTCAAATTTATTCTATTAGAAATTCGAATTTCGGAAGACAGTTATATTCTATTTTTTGTTTTTTTTTTATTCAATTCTTTGATTTTCTGTTCTATTTTGTATTTTGTATTCTAACCTTTTTTATTCTATTCTAATTGATTATATTCCTTTCTATTCCTTTATTTTCTATTCTATTTTGTTCTGTTTTACTCTATTCTTTTCTATGCTATTTTTTCTTTTGTATTCTGTTCTATTCTTTTACTTTCTATTCTGTTTTTTTCCCTCTGTTCTTTTCTATTCTCTTCTATTCTATTCCATTATTTTATATTCTATTCTAATGTGTTCTATTCAAATTCATTCTATTCAAAATTTGAATTTAGGCAGACAGGTATATTCTATTTAATTCTATTCTCTTTTATTGTTTTTCTATTCTATTCTTTGATTTCTATTCCAATCTTTTCTATCCTGTTCTTTTTTCTATTCTTTGACTTTCTATTCTCTTCCAATCTTTTATGTTCTATTCTATTCTAATCTTTTCTATTCTATTCTAAATGAGTCTATTCTTTGATTTTATATTCTAATCTTATCTATTCTATTCTAATTATGTTTATTCTATTCCTTTCTTTTCTATTCTATTTTGTTCTTTCTTACTATTCTTTTCTATTCATTTTTATTTGTATTCTGGTTCTATTCTATTATTTTCTATTTTGCTCTTTTTTCCTCTATGCTTTTCTATTCTATTTTCTGTTCTTGTTTATTCTATTCTTGTTTTCATATTTGAATTTGTTTTAAAATTCAAATTGATTCGAATTTCAGCCGAATTTAGTTTAATTATTTCGGATTCGTTTAAATTTGTTACTATTGGGATACATTTGAATCTCCGAATAACTGAAATTCAGAACAAAACAAACCACACATGACCAATAACAGCTTCGACTCTTCTGCGAAGGGTATCCACAAGGTTTAGGAGTGTGTCTTTGTTGGCCAAGAAGGTCTGGCTCGCAGTCTCCACTCTAATTCATCCCAAAGGTGTTCTATCGGGTTGACGGCAGGCTAGTCAAGTTCCTCCAATCCAAACTCTCTCATCCATGTCTTTATGGACCTTGCTTTGTGCACTGGCCATGTTGGAACAGAAAGGGGTCATCCCCAAACTGTTCCCACAAAGTTGGGAGCATGAAATTGTCCAAAATGTCTTGGTATGCTGATGCCTTAAGAGATCCTTAAACTGGAACTAAGGGGCCAAACCCAACCCCAGAGAACACGTCTCCACTGCTCTAGAGTCCAGTGGCAGTATGCTTTACACCACGGCATCCAACACTTTGCATTGCACTTGGTGATATAAGGTTTGGATTTAGCTGCTCAGCCATGGAAACCCATTCAATGAAGTTCTCTATGCACTGTTGTTGTGCTAATTGGAAGGCCACACAAAGTTTGGAGGTCTTTAGCTATTGGCTCTGCAGACAGTTGGTGACTTCTGCGCACTGCGTGCTTCAGCATGCACTTACCCTGCTCTTTCATTTTACGTGTTCTACCACTTCATGGCTGAGTTGCTGTTGTTCCCAGTTGCTTCCACTTTATTAAAATACCACTAACAGTTGACCGTGGAATATTCAGTAGCAAGGACATTTTAAGGATGGACTTATTGCACAGGTGGCAACCTATCACGGTACCACACTTGAATTCACTGAGCTCCTGAGAGCAACCCATTCTTTCACAAATGTTTGTAGAAGCAGTCTGCATGCCTAGGTGCTTTATTTTATAGTCATGTGGCCATGGAGGTGATTGAACTCGCTGATCACCGCCATTACTAGTATTAAAAAATAAAAAAATTCCAGTATATACACCGCCATTTGTAGACACTATAACTTTCATGTAAACCAATCAATTTACACTTTTTTTTTTAAGCAAAGACATGTAGCAGAATACATTTTGGCCTTCATTTATGACTAAATTAAATTTTTTACATTTTCTTACTGGACATGTTTAATAGCTGAAAAACCCTGTTTTTTTTTCAAAATTGTCAGTCTTTTTTGTTTATAGCGCAAACAATTAAAAACACACAGATCAATTACCACTGAAAGAAAGCTCTATTTGTGGGAAAAAAAGGACAGGAATTTAATTTGAGTGCAGTGCTGCATGACTGCGCAATTGGCAGTTAAAGTACTGCAGCGAAAAATGGCCTGGTCAGGAAGGGGGGTAAATCCTCTGGAGGGCAAGTGGTTAAATTGAATTAACCATCAAAAATGTACAAAAATAGTTGGAAAAGATGGATAATAAAAGAAAATTTAAAATAAGCAGAAAAAAGAGACAAAGTTACTCTTGCTGAAAAAAAACAAATCCATCTAGTTCAACCATAAAAGGGAAAAAATGTACTGTATATCCTATACCCACAGTTGATCCAAAGTAAGGCAAAAAACCCAAGCAAAGCTTGATCCAATTTGCTCCTAGGAAAAAATTCCTTCCTGATCTCCCAAGTGGCAATCAGATATTCCCTGGATCAACTTTACCTATAAATGTTAGTATCCAGTTATATTCTGTGTATCTAGGAAATAATCCAGGCCTTTTTTAAAGCAATCCACTGAGCTGGCCAGAACCAACTCCTGAGGGAATCTATTCCACATTTTCACAGCTCTTACTGTGAAGAAACCTTTCTGTATTTGGAGATTAAATCTCTTTTCCTCCAGACGTAAAGAGTGCCCCCTTGTCCTCTGTGTTGACCTCAAGGTGAATAACTCTACACCAAGTTCACTATATGGATCACTGATGTAATGATACATGTTGATCATATCACCCCTTAATCTCCTCTTCTCAAGAGACAATAAATTCAGTTCCTCTAATGTTTCCTCATAATTGATCTCTTCAATGCCTCTCATCAGTTTGGTTCCCCTCCTCTGTACTTTCTCCAGTTCCCCAATGTTCTTTTTTGTGAATTGGTGCCCAAAACTCAACTGCATATTCCAGATGAGGTTTTACAGGGGTAATATGATATATCTCTTTTAAGAAGAAAGGATTTTTCTCACTTGGAAAACACAGCTTGGCATTGCATGCCGTTAGTAAGCTTATGATCTACCAGAACTCCCAGATCCTTCTCCATAATAGATTCCCCCAGTTGTACCCCCCTAGTATGTATGATGCATGCGTATTCTTAGCCCCAAAGTACATAACTTTATATTTATCAACATTAAACTTCATTAACCATTACTTTCTGAATTCCATCTTTTAGCCAGTTTTCTATTCATTTAAATACAGATTTTTTTCAAGCCTGTAGACTTCACCTTACAAATTAGCCGTGTGTGGGGAACTGTGTCAAATGCTTTAGCAAAATCCAAGTATACCACGTCCACAGCCACTCCTTTGTCTAAGGTTTTGCTTACCTCATAAAACGAAATCAGATTTGTTTGACAACCTTTGTCTTTCATGAATCCATGCTGTCTGTTGCTTAAATAATTTTTTTCCTGCAAGAACCCATCTATGTGGTTGCTTTAATAAACTCTCCAGTAGCTTCCCAACTATAGAAGTTAAACTAACAGGTCTATAATTACTTGGTAAAGACTTTGATTCCTTTTTAAATATTGGCACCACATTGGCCTTACACCAATCCAGTGGTACTATGCCAGTCATTAAAGAGTCCCTAAAAATTAGAAACCATTGCTTTGAAATGACAGAGCTCAATTCTTTTAGAACCCATGGGTGTATGCCATCCAGTCCAGGTGCTTTATTCACCTTTATTCTGTCTAAATATTTCTGGACCATATCAAATTTGAGCCATAGTGGATCATTTAGGGCTTGTATCAATATCATCCCCATTATGGACAAGAGCTCGCTCCCCCATGCTCCTTTGTATACACAGAACTGAAGAAGATATTTAATCAGTTTGACTTCTCTTTGTCCCCAGTCACCCACTCTAGATTAGTTTGTAAAGGGCCTACATGCACGGACCAAACTTTTTTACTATTAATATGTTTGTGGTTTTTCCTGCAATCTGTTCGCTTTTAATTTTTGTATGCTTGATTTCCTTTTTACATATTCTGTTATGTTGTTTGTAATATTCAAATTATGATAGTGTTCCTTCATTTTTATATTTTTTAAAAGCTCTTTTCTTATTATTTATAGTTTTTTTTAACTTTGGCTCTAAACCACATAGATTTATTTTTTTAACCTTTTAAACTTGTTGCCCATGGGAATATACCGTATTTTTCAGTGTGTTTGAATACAGTATTTTTGAAGAACTCCCATTTCTGTTCAATGTTTAGCGATGCCAATATTGCCTCCCAATCTAAGTCTTGAAGAGCAGCCCTCATCCTTGGAAAATTTGTTCTCTTAAAGTTGAGTGTTTTTTTCTTTCCAGTATGTGCTGGTTGTTTATAGCTAACAATAAATGAAATCATGTTAAGGTCACTGCTACCCAGATGTTCTTTTATATGAACATTAGTAATAAGCTCTGCATGGTTTGAGATTACCAGGTCCAGCAGAGCATCATTCCATGTTGGGGTCTCTATGAACTGTACCATGAAATTGTCTTGTAATAGGTTTATAAATGTTTGCCCTTTAACGGTTCCTGCAGTACCATTACTCCAGTCAATTTCTGGGTAGTTTATATCCCCCATTATTATTACTGTCCCATCCCTGGCAGCCCTTTCAATCTGTGCAAGGAGCGGAGTCTCCATCTCCTTATTAACACTGGGTGGCCTATAACAAACTCCAACTATTACCTTTGTAGTACGCCCCCCCCATGTGCAGTTCATAATGCTTCAACCTCATCACACTCTCCATCAACTAAGTCCTCTTTCACACTTGCTTTGAGATCACTTCTCACATAAAGACAGACACCACCACCTTTCCTTTTTACCCTTTCTCTCCAAAAGAGAACATAGCCAGGAATATTAATGTTCCAGTCATGTGAAGAATGCATTAATAAAAATAAAAAAAACTTCCCCACTGGTGATAGAATAATGGGGAAGAAAAAGCCCCCAGAAATATCAATGCATCAAATGGAACATGCAAGTGTGAAAGGGCCCTTCCTAAATAATTAAAGACTGTTTTCCATATTTAAACACTTACTGATGAGTGGGTGGGGTCTGGAGATTTTGTTGGACCTATGGATTGATGAAAAATAAATTCATATATGTTTTATGATCAATACAAATAATATTTTGCATATAGTTTAATGAACTAGTAAACAATTAGAAATTACTAGTGAAGCAGTAAAGAGGGATATTTGTGGAAATGGAGTATATACTGTACTTCCTGTATTCGGAGCCCCTTTCAGGACCAAGACAATTTTGTTTTCAGTTTAGTAATAATGTTTCTATTTTGTAAGATATCAATTTAAATTTGAGAGTGATTAGCAAGAGCAATGTGGCTTTGTACCAATAGTAATGTTATCTAAATGCCTGTTTATTTTAACTTAAAAGTAAGCAAACATTGTAATATTTACAACTTTGAAAACACTAATCCACCTATAATAAACATACTCAATATTTATTCAACAAATTATTTACATTGTAAAAACATGATTTAGGTATTAAACTCAAAACCAAAAATGTAATATATTGCAGCTTACCAATCATTAGATGTGGTGTCTGCATTAATTTTCAGTTTTTAGCCTTTTTTCCCTCTGTTTTCACCTGGTGGTCTGGCCAGTAACACACCTCCAGTATTAGAGTGCCTCCACTCTGGATGAAGGAGCACAGGGGGCACTTTTGGACAGCAGCACTGTCATTCTGGGTAGAGGGAGTGTTAAATGTACTAACAGATTTAGTTAAACGAAAAATTTAAGCCAAACTGCAGCTCACACTTTTTAATCAGTTACAGCAAACAGTTTTGTTCTTTTTGGGATAAAAGTTTTACATAAATAAAAGCTGATCCTTGCAAGCACCCCTGTTATTGTTAAATAGTTTGTCTCATCTATGTAACTTACATAGTTACATAGTTAGTCTGGCTGAAAAAAGACAAAAGTCCATCCAGTTCAACCATTAAAAAAAAAAAAAAAAAAAGTTATAATCCTACACCCACAGTTGATCCAGAGGAAGGCAAAACAACCCAGCAAAGCATGATCCAATGTGCTCCTTCAGGGGAAAAAAATTCCTCCCTGATCCCCAGAAAGATCAGATATTCCCTGGATCAACTTTACCTATAAATGTTAGTATCCAGTTATATTCTGTGTATCTAGGAAAGATTCCAGGCCTTTTTTAAAGCAACAGGGAGTCCATTACACATTTTCACAGCTCATAAATTCAGTTCCTCTAATCTTTCCTCATAGCTGAGCTCCTCCATGCCTCTTATCAGTTTGGTTGTCCTTCCATGTAATTTCTCCAGTTCCCCAATGTTCTTTTTGTGAATTGGTGCCCAAAACTGAACTGCATATTCCAGATGAGGTCTTACTAATGATTTGTACAGGGGTAGAATGATATCTCTCTTTATGGAGTATATACCTCTTTTATTACAAGAGAGGATTTTGCTTGCATTAGAAACCGCAGCTTGGCATTGCATGCCATTATTAAGCTTGTGATCTACCAGAACCCCCAGATCCTTCTCCACCGTTGATTCCCCCAGTTGTACTCCCCCTAGTATGTATGATGCATGCATATTCTTAGCCCCCAAGTACATAACCTTACATTTATCAACATTAAGCCTCATTTGCCACATAGTTGCCCAATTAAAAAGTGCATTGAGGTCAGCTTGTAAGTTGGAGACGTTTTTCCACTGAACAGCTTGGTGTCATCTGCAAAGACTGAAATGTTATTTTTAATCCCAGACCCTATATTGTTTATAAATATATTAAAAAGTAAGAGTCCCAAAACCGAACCTTGTGGTACACCACTGACCCTAGACCATTCAGAGTATGAATCATTAACCAAAATTAATGGTTTAATGTTAGAACTGCCCCTGTTATCCTCCCTGGGATTATCTTAATGCAATAGGGATCCTCCTAAATTCATTGTAACATGACAATAAGTTTTGCTGACACTATCAGCTACCAGCCAAACCTTTGACGCAGCTATTTGAATCATAGTTACATAGTTAGTAAGGTTGAATTAAGACACTAGTTCATCCAATTCAACCTGTGTGTGTGTGTATGTCTACTACCATTTTCCATTGCCTGGTAATATTACATTCACTAAGAAACACATCTAAATTTTTTTTAATTACACTACACTCCCTGCTGACATCACCACCTGAGGTGAACATCCTACTGAGTGTATTAAATTTGGGGTTATAAACAGTATAGTGAATGTTACATTGAATTTAAGAGGATCACTTCTGCAATAAAGTTGAAGGTTAGCTAGAAAAATCCCTATAGCTTTAGTCACATCACTTTATGCAGGCACCTGGATCAAGGAGAAATCTTCACTGCAGGGATGCCTTGTCCTCTTCCTGTCTCTGAACTCCCAGTGCTGCAATGGTTAACAGCTTTGGGTATTCAGAGAGGCACAGAGACATTCTCCTTCTTCCCTGAGAAAAGTTATTTCATTGATTACACTGCATGTAACTCTGTAAATGGGGGAGAATCTGATCAGTTAGAGCACAGGTGTCAAACTGACGGCCCTCCAGCTATTGCCAAACTACAAGTCCCATGAGGCATTGCAAGATTGACAGTTACAAGCATAACTCCCAAAGGCAAAGGCATGATGAAACTTGTAGTTTTGCAACAGCTGGAGGGACGCCAGTTTGACACCCCATTCACAAATAGATTGACATACTTCATTACAGGAAAGTGATGTGAGTAAAACTGTTAAGGTGGAATTAAATCCATCCATTTATTTTAGCTAAACTTCTTTAAGATAAACCCAGGGAGAAGATCAAGGGTGGAATGTTTTAACATTATCATGTGTCGTTACAGTATCCTATGTATACTTTGCACAATAAAATGTATGTAGGATTTGGGAAGTGGTTTCTCATTACTTAGATTTCTTATGACATTTAAGTTTGTATATAGTGTTCACACTGGAGACACAGTTTGTAGAGTTCAATGTCCAGGGAAGACATTTTACATTACCAGTGAACATTATTCTGATGTGGATGTACACAAATAGTCCACTGTAGCACTGCAGGGTTGATTTACTATAGACAAATTGGTTTTTCATGTGCCCCAGAGCTTAGTGAATGAGGTGACGCTCTGCTGCATCTCATCATGCAACCATGAGCAAGCAAAAATGTTGTTTTTTATATTTTCATTGCTCATTATTGTGTATTCTTTGAAAGTGAAACTTTACCACAATCACTAAACTCTGGGGTAAATTTCCTTGTCAAGTGCAACATCCCTTGCAAAGAGAACAGCCTATTTGCCTGTAATAAATCAGCCCCTATATATATTACAAGTCATTTTTTAAATTGACAGCTAACATTCTGATACCTCTGTTTACCTTTGCTTGTCCATTTACTGAGCTTATATTTGGAGGAATCCATCCATCAGAGAATACTGGTATATATGGTGGGATCATCTTAGCATTAGGCCAATCAGCTCTATAAAGAAAGCAGCATGAAAAGAGGAAGCTGCAAATTAATAACCTTTGTCTAACTATAAAGTCTTATAACCATAAAATACAACATAATGTACAGTATATGAAGTTGAAAAAAATACACATTGTTTGAAAATGCCATCTTTCTACAGACAACTGATCTTCTGTTTAGTGATTTTATTGAAGGCAAATTCTGGAAGCCCCTATGTAGCCAATAGTTTACATGTATTAAATGATGTTAAACTCTTTTTATGTTTAAGGTGTTAGTTAGTGCATAGTTTTTTTTTAAGCAGAGCTATATCATTGAAATTTATGCAAGATAGAAAAAGGCAAATGTTAGCATTACCACATCACATTATTATTTTAAATAAAAACATACATAATTCTTGATAATATAAAAAAAAAGCTCCCGAAAGAGTGGCCTGAGTCCACCTGGTCATTGAGACTTTCATTGTGGTTATTTCACATCATTAAAGAAGAACTCTGGCCTAGGCAAAAAAATCACCTATTAGTACACCCCCTACACAAAACACTAAACAGTTAGTAACATTTTGAAAATCATTACCATTAAGGAGAAATGTCTAATTGAATGTTCATGACCTCATCTCTGTAATTCAAAAGATAACATGTATAAGTGTAGCCTGCTCAGAGGATTAATTAGACTGGCTGCTGCTAGCAAAACCACAAATGTGTAATGGTGAACAATTGTGTGGGTACAAACATAAAAGTTGCTGCGCTGCCTCACTGAAAAAATAAATAAACCACCCTACTACATATAGGGTCCCCACAGATGTGCGTATGCTTCAATGCCCTGCTTCAATGCCCTATAGGCTAACAAATATATCCGTTCTGCCCAGTGATTAAATCATAAATAGGGAAACCAATATATATATACTCTGTGTGCTCAAACAACAATTGTGCTATAAAATGAATAATAGCAAATATACAATGCCATAAAACAATACGTACAGTAAACTTTTATGCAAAAGACAATTTTTTTTTATCCTAAATAGTATGCATACCAGCAGTACAAACATCAGTCAGTGTATTATGCTTGGGGCTCTGGAAACATGGCCGCCAAGTCTTTTTAACTAATGCTTTTTAACATATTTTAATTTTTTTCAGCTTATTTTTAAATAAGTTTTTCAGCAAGTTCTTTTTCTTTATTGCAACATTTAGATACTAATGCAGCCCTTTTTTGACTATTTTAAGGGTCCATTATTCCACTAGACGTAGGACAGTGAGGTGCATTGCACGCTGTCCACTGTATTATGGCGGCCATCCGCGAACAGACACCCTGGGAGCAAGTACCATCGAAGAGAGTACCCAGCTGGGCAGGACTAAAGAGTGGACATTTTGTGAATAGCAGTATGCTAATGGGGGGACTTTGCACCCCTGACCTTCAGCTGCGGGTGCTGTGGCTTGATATAAGAAGGCCCTAAGCTCAGAAACTAGCATACAGTTAGGGAGCTGTTCCTTCTCTGTGGCGCTTCCTAGAAGAGTGAAAATGGGAAGAAGGCTGAAATGTGTGATTGTGTTTTTCACTGAAAAGACTGCTGTGATATTAATATAATTGACCAAAGTCCTGAAAACATATCTAAAAGTAGACATTTCTTGATTTAACAGTGGGTCTCTGGTCAGGGGTGTCATGAGTGAGCTGTCCAATCCATGTCCCCTACAACCTGACAGGCATAATTGTCCATCCCTACTCTATCCAAAAGAGGTTTGGCTTGACATTCACTTTAGGTACCAGTGCATCAGCTGTAATTGTCATTGGTCCTTAATTAACCTTCTGGTTTCAGTACCTTGTTCTTAACCAAGCGTCTCCTAAGCTTTCCCACAGTTTTCTTTCTTTATCTGTCACACATGAGCTCAACAACAGCAAAGCCTTTTGTGTTGGAAAAGGAGACAGTACAGAACTAGATATGTCCTTCCTGGGGCAGTTGGACAGAATCTGTAAGAAAGTTCCATAGTTACATTTTGAATGCAAAAACACAATTTTGTGCAAGGAAACTTGGCTTATAAAACTCACCTTGGGAATTATATCCAGAAGCATATGGACCATGTCTGTAGCAGATGGCTGGAACATATCGTCTTGAACTTTTCCCTGGTGATATAAGTGTTGTAGATAAATAATCGCAATTCACCTAATAACATATAATTATCCCTTGCTGTGTCATGAGAAAATGTTTTAAGACTTGAACAGGCTGAAATGCATGCTGGATGTAATGTATCAGTGGTTTTTCATTATATTATGTCAAGTCAGACAGCATAATTTAATATTGCTGTATGTAATTACATTGTTATTTGTGTTTACGATATAGAGGGGCAAACAGATCTCACATAGGGCCCAATTTAACCTAAGGCCAGCCCTGGGTGTTTTCTACCTCTTCCTGACTCTATACTGCTTTTGAAGAGCAAAAAATAACTGGATTCCCAGAGAAATAACCTGGCCATAGATGGATAGAATTTCAAATGAAAATTCTTAGGAAGAGTCTTAGGGCCGTCAATACATAGATTGAAATTCAGCCGGACTGGCCGATATTTGATCCATGTATTGGGCAGGTTGATTGTACCCAAGTCACTCCATAGATTGACTTGGGTACCACCAGTCTTTTGAATTTTTTGCCATCCAATTACTGCCAGCAGCTATACCCACTAGTAGTAACCATTGTCCTCTGCCTGCCAGGAAGGCATCCCGAACCCTTCTCCCCCTCCCCGGCCTACAAAACACAATGGAGCTGTGGTAGGTATTTCCTCAGCAACAGTGACTCGATTGATGGGGGAATCCTGTGATTATCTTTTCTTTCACCCGTGGTGGAAGAAAAGAAAATTGATTCATCTGGTGGCTGCTTTAGGAAAATGCGTGCAAAAATTCTGAGTACATTCCCATAACATTCATTTGTTGTTTGAAAGCTTTCGTTTGCTTTTAACATTTGATTTTGGAATGAATGGACCACATACACTGTTAGAAATTTGTTCAAGAAAAATTTTTCATCCCGGTCCTTCGAATTGTCACTACAATTAAGAATGAATGTAAATTTAACCCATTAATGATTAGAAAAATAAATGAACTTTCTAAGAAAATTATTTTCTCTTCCTTTTTTTTCATCTCCATTTTGTAATTTTTTTTCAAGGCACAGTTAATAGCCATGAAAACCAATAAACCAGTCTAAATAAATTCTTCTTTTATAGGAGCATTTTTGAAAACTGTGATTTGGGAATAAGAAGCTAGACTGGGAAAGGTCTAACAGGGAAACTGCATATATCCTTTAGCCATCTAAACTTTTATTAGCCCTGTTAAAAAATAACTAGAAAATTTAGAACTGTAAAGAAAGAGATTTCTATATATAAACTGTATAAACAGTATAAACTCATATATTGTTCCCAATCTTTAAAGCATCAAATAGGGAGGTGCACATGCATGGGTGGCCGGCACACATGTCCCGGTAACCACTCCGCACTCCCCCAGCATTTACTGATCCCATAATCGGGCACCGAGCCCCACAAGGACCCCGATTCCTCTCTGGTCCAGACCGGGACCTCCGGAGCCTTGTCCCCATGCCGGAACGAGTATCGGGGAGGGGTCGCAGTGACTCCCAGCACCTGATCCATGTGGCGGGCAGTGAACCCAAGATGGCGCCCGGCTTAGCTCCTGTGGCTTCCGCTGCATCCCTGCAGACAGCACCTCTCCCTCAGCGGGCAAAATCTGGCCCTCCTGCAGCTACAGGCTGGGATCGTGACATGGTGGCCTCTTCTGCTGGGGTGAGTGACCCTATACACCCCCCCAATCTCCTCCTAGCCCTGTTCTACCAGTGTCCCAGGCTTCGGCCTGCTCACTAGGCCAAGATTCTCCAGCATCTTCTCCATTAGATAATGAGATGGGGGCTTTTTTAGCCAGAGCAGTGGTGTGGAACCTGACCCTGATAGCCCTGAGAACTCACTAACACTCCTTCCAGCTCCACCACAGTATTTGGGAGATGCGACCCTTATCACTCGTTTTGCTGATCTGTTACAAAGAGAATTAGATAGAGCTACTACTAGATTGGCGGCTGATCTTAAGCAAGATTTTCAAGAATTGGGCCAACGTCTTGATAGTATTGAATCTAAAGTTGATGCAGCAGTTCATAACTTATCCCAAAATTCCAATATGATTACCGATTTGCAGGATCGGCTTGATGAAGCTTACTCCAAAATTGATGATCTAGAGAACCGGGCCAGACGTTACAATTTCCGTATTCAAGGGCTCCCGGAATCGATCAAAGAGCTCACTAGCTTTGCCCAATCCCTTATGCGATCCGCAATGCCTGAAATTGATGATCTTCATACAGAAATTAATCGTATACATAGGGCACTGATCCCCCCTAGACAGCGGGGGCCTGCTAGAGATGTTATTGTCAAACCACATTCCAGGTCAAGGAAGCTGTCATGAAATATAGTAGAGAAATTCCGGAGCAAACAAATATTTGCAGATGTTTCTTCGACCACCATCCAGAAACGGAGATCCCTCAAACCACTCCTTTCCCACTTGGTATCTGATCCGCTATCGGTGGGCCTACTCTTTCCAGCTACAATTTACCTACAATGGAAAACCTTATGGGTTCTCTACATTTCATGAAGGCGAAGAACTCCTTCTTCAACTAGGCATCATTTTCCATAGTCTTTAATCTCATTCTCCATCAAGACCTGCTTCTTGTCCTCCGCCACTGTTGCCACTGTGGTCTGCTTCAACTTCCAAGAAGACAAAATCACATAAAAACACTTCTTGAGGTAATATTGCCTATTTTACGGTGGTGGCTTCTCAGTGGTTTCCTTGGAAACATTAGCTGCCACTGTTTCAGGAGGAGAGGGGGAAAACAGAGGAGGGGGGGAGAGGGAGGGGGAGGGAACGGGGAGAGAAGGGGGGAGGGAAAGAAAAGGTAAAAACCCTATTTTTTTCCCCTTCCTTTCTATAAGGCTGTTTGCACTATTGCGATAATTATGTCTGTTGATATTGGTTCTTGTGGGGTTTTGGTTATTTTAATGTTGCATTATGCTGATATTGGTCCCTCTCAAATTTGGAAGACTCTCCCCTGAGTTAATTCTCTGGGCAGAGCCATTCCTTTACAGGGCTTTAGTCCTGATACTTTTGGTTTACTGTTTGTTTTGTTTACATTATAATGTGTAATGTGAATATCCCAAGTGTCTTCTTTCGCTTCTTTTTCTTTGGTCTATTTTTTTAAAATCTTTTTTCTCCTTTTTTTTTCTTCTTTCTTTGAGGGTCAGCCGTCCTTCTTACTGGTTCATCCTAATATCTCTTGTGCTCTGGGAGTGGATAGCTTTCGCCAACTATAGTTCGCCAAATACTGACCATGTCTCCCCAACGGTCTGACAGAGATTATCCAATTGTTGTCTCATAATGTTCAGGAGTTCAGTTCTCCCTCTAAATGTATTAAGGCCTTTAATTCATACCGCTCTTCAGGGGTGGATATCGTAGCCCTTCAGGAGACACATTTTCCTCTTCTTTAACTCCACGATATGTCCATAAAGACTATCCCCTTTGTTATTTTGCTAATGCCACAGAGAAGAAGCGAGGGGTTGCCCTTTGCTTCTCCCGCCGTTTGTCATTGACTAAAATTATTAGGGATCGGGAGGGATGCTATCTTCTGGGGAAAGGTCACTTGGGCGGAAACGTACTCACTTGTTTTATATATTATGCTCCAAATATTAACCAGGTGGAATTTCTTCAATCTTTATTGAGCTCTTTAGCATCAGAGCTTGAGGGTGATGTTGTTTTGGCTGGTGACTAACTTAGCATTAGACCAGATACTGGATCGTTCCTGAACCACCAAGCTTCAATCTCCTTCTAGACAGAGCTGTAAGTTTGCCCAACTTTTATATTGGTACGATCTCATTGATGCTTGGAGGGAAGCTAATCAGACTTCTCAAGATTATTCTCACTTCTCTAGGGCTCATAACTGCTATTCCCGTATTGATCACATATTCCTCCATACACGTTCACTTTCCAGAATGCTCACAATTAAAATTCTTTCCACACCTTGGTCCGATCACGATCCGGTTTTTTTAACACTCTCGTCCTGGACACATGGAAGAACTGCTCCTCATTGACACCTTAACAAATCTATCTTGGGCAATGCTTCTTATTGTCATGATATTTCTACACATTTGCAAATGTATTTTGAACTCAAAAGGGCAGATGATACGACTCCGGCTATTAATTGGGCGGCCTATAAAGCCTTGGTCAGGGGGTTTTTTATTCAACTTTCCTCATGACCTAAAGAAGCTCGCAATGACTTAATTTTAACTAAAACTACTCAACATAACAGAATCCTGATCCGGCTCTATTAGTTAGACTTGACCAAGCCCGATTAGAACTTAATCTATGTCTTACCACTACAGCCGACAAGCAGTTATGCTGGTCCAATCACACATTTTTCACTTGGAGAGACAGACCAGGCACCTTATTAGCAAGTAAGCTCTCTCCTAAACATTCTCATGTGGCTCTTCCTAAAAGACTAAATACAGGTGCTCTGTCTCAAGATCCCAGTAAGATTCTCCAAGAGTTTCACTCTTTCTATACTGATCTGTACCGTTCGCCTCAAGGGGACACCTTCTCCTCTACCGAAGGTTTCTTGAGTTTTGTCACTCTTCCTTCTCTCCAAGAAGCCCATAGAAACTTAATGGATCGGCCTATTACCTGCGAGGAAATTCAGAACGCCTTAAACACTCTCACTTCTCATAAATCCCCAGGACTGGACAGCCTTCCTCATGCTTATTATAAAGCTTTCCCTGACATTCTGATTCCACATATGGTCCACTATTTTAATTATTTACGAGACGAGGGAGTGGTACCTCCTGATGGAAATAAAGCATTCATTAGTGTCATTCCTAAACCCAACAAAGATACTACTGTTGTCTCTAATTATCGTCCTATTTCCTTGATTAATTGTGATCTCAAGATCCTTACTAAAGTTTTGGCATTACGCTTTCATAAATTTTTAGCTCTCTATATTTATTATTATTATTATTATTATTATACGGTATTTATATAGCATGAACAGTTTGCTCAGCTCTGTACATTACAATGGGAGACAGTACACGAAGCAGTACAGTAACAATACAATTCAATACACAAGGGGTTCGAGGGCCCTGCTCCTTGGAGCTTACAATCTAGGAATCTATATTCATGACAATCAATCTCCTTACCGAGGGAAGTCCTGCTGCTATCTTTAGATCTCCACAAAGCATTCGACAGCCTGTTTTGGGACTATTTCAGATGTTGGGGGCATTTGGGTTTGGCCCCTCCTTTTTTACTTTATTGCGGGCTCTATATTGTAATACTTCAGCTCAGGTCTCTATTTGTGGATACAAATCAGCTCTTCTGTCTACTGGGAGGGGTACTAGACATGGCTGCCCCCTTTTCCCTCTACTTTTTGCATTAGCTATGGAACTACTTGCTATTGCTATTCGTTCTGACCCCACTATTTCTGGCATCTGTTGTGGCCAACGAGATCATAAATGTGCCTTATTTGCTGACGATGTCCTTATGTACGTATCTACTCCTCGAATATCTATACCTAGTCTCCTCAATTTAATTCACTGATTTTCTATGGCCTCGGGTCTTAATCTCAATTTCTTTAAAACAATTGCTTTAAATATTTCTTTACCCAATTCGGAGGTCTAATATCTTTGGGACAATTTTGATTTTCAATTTTGATGGGCCTCCCGCTCTCTTCCCTACCTAGGGATCCATCTCACAAGCTCTATCTTGTCGCTATATGATGCTAATTACCCCCCTCTTTTTAAGTGACTTAGGACTGATTTACATGATTGGGCGGATCTCCCCTTGTCCTGGTTTAGTAGTATCAATTCCATTACAATGACTTTTCTGCCAAGACTATTATATAATTTTCGGACTTTACCGATTGCGGTACCTAGACGGGAAATCTTACTCTTACAATCTTTAAATTTATCTGGGAAGGTAAACGTTCTCGGGTCAATAATTCGACTTCCTTTCCCCCCAAAAAAATAGTGGTTTGGGACTTCCAAACCTTATGACTTATTTTCAAGCGGCTCAGATAGCACAGCTCTCCTGCACTACTGCTAGGGGCTATGTACCTCAATGGGTTAGCATTGAGGCCCTATCTTGCCATTCATATGCTGTTAGCTCCCTTATGTGGCTTTCCAGTCGGTTGCGTCCTCACATCCTTTGCCCTACGTTATCCTACTCTTTAGCGGTCTGGGATAGATGGCAGGCCCGTAAGCCTTTATTCTCCCTACATACCTCTCTAGCCCCAGTTTTTTGTAATCCTGAGTTCACACTTGGTTTAACACCATCTGTGTTTCAATGGTGGATTAATAAGGGTTTTTTGCATATTGGGGATTATTTGGATGGACTTCATCCTTGTTCTCTCCAATATTTTCAGACACAATATCAGATGCCTTCAAGCGAAATGTTTTGCTATCATCAAATCATATCTTTTGTCTCTAGTAAACTCAAATTACTAATGGAGCCCTGTGTACTCACCCCTCTCGAGATCTCATGTGGGGCTACTGGGATGTTGAAAGGTCACCTATCTAATATATATGCTTCCCTTGTTGATCCACATACAAAGTTTTCTTATATGGTACATTGGGAAAGGGATTTAAATAGTTCTCTAGATTTGGATACTTGGCGGACTATGGCCAATGCGGAATACGGCCAATCTAAAATTTCAATTAACACCACACTTATTGAATCTAACTACAAAATGCTTCTTCGATGGTTTCTAGTCCCTACATGTCTTGCCAAAATGTACCCATCTGTGTCACCCAGCTGTTTTCGACACTGTGGACAAGAGGGTACTATGCTCCACATATGGTGGAAGTGTCCTGTGGTGAATAGGTTTTGGATCCGTTTATTTAATTTCCTTTACTCGGTAACGGGAATTAATATCCACAGATCCCCTGAAATAACCTTATTTCATTTATTGCCCACTGATATTCCTAAGAATTTGGTTAAATGAATTCTTTATATTCTGTTGGTGGTGAGAATTACTATAGCTAAACGTTGGAAACAGTCAACAATTCCTCTGGATTTAGTCAAACAGAAACTTAATTGGATTATGATTAATGATAAACTTACTAGTATAATTACCAATAATACTTCTAAATTTGAGAGCACTTGGGAACCATGAATTAGGTATCTTTCTATCACCTAACAGACTTTTGGCTGGCCCTCTCTCTTTCTCTCTTATTTTTCTTTATATCTTTATTCTCTTCCTCAGTTCTTTCTTTACTCTCCGTTCTCTCTACTTTTATTAACTGTTTGTATGATAATACCCATACCATTTGATTGATGGAGTAGTTACTCAAAATTGACCAAACCCTGCTGGGGTTCTTAATATATTGTTCATTACGCATTATTGGTTGATATATTATTATGTAACTGTACACTCTATTTGGATTTATTATATGTTGATTGTTATATTACAACTCATCATATGGATGGGTCATGCCCTCTATATTTCTGTATATTGTTTCTACAGAATTTCAATAAAAATATTGAAATATAAAGCCTCAAATAGTGATCTGTCATTAATAACCTTTTAAACATGTTCCGGAAAAAGAAAACTATTGGTATTCTAGTAAATCTCAAATTAAAACACTTCCTGTCCCTGGACTTAAAATATGTCTGCCTGTTTTTATTTTCAGTAAATGGAGGATGGGGAGATTAGTCCCTGGACTTAAAATATGTCTGCCTGTTTTCATTTTTATTAAAATAGAGGATGGGGAGATTAGTCCCTGGACTTAAAATATGTCTGTCTGTTTTCATTTTCATTAAATGGAGGATGGGGAGATTAGTGGTTAACACAGCAAAGATAAGATTGTCTTGTTTTCTGTTTTTCATGATAAAAGGATGCAAGGATCCTACAGTGGACTACTTTTTGTAGCTGCTGACCTTTTTTTTAAATCAACTGGAACTCCGCTTTAATGACTGGTTTGGTACCACTTTATTGGCACAAGACCAATGTGTTGCCTATTTTAAAATGGAATCAAAGTATTTACCAAAATACTACAAACCTGTTAGTTTAACCTCTATAGTAGAACTATAGAGTTTGATATAAAAAAAAACCTCATAGAAGAGTTTTCACTAAAAAACACTAATAAAATCAGACAAAAGATCAAAGTTGTCATATAAATCTGCTTTCTTTTGTAAGCAAAACTTTGACAAAGGAGTGGCTGTAGATATAGTATACTTGAAAGCATTTGATACAATTACCCCAAAGAAACTGTGTAAATTAATCAGTTGGCGACTGCTTCTTGGTGCTTTACTGATACAGGGCAGCCACCTTGCGCAACACATTCAGCCCGGCGGTGTTATTCAGTAGAGCACTGATCACTCACCAGATCCAGGTCTATGCTGGGACGTTGTCAAATGATGTGTCTGTTTCATGCTGTAATGCTCACATTATTATTGGTGTGTGTTATTATGCAGATTTTGATGGTTATAAGATTTATCCTCCTGTTTGTTGCGTGATAATAAAAGTGGAGGTTTTGACAGTGCAAGAATATTGCCGTTGGATTCTGTTATTTCTTGGAGTGCCGGGTGAATGCTATGATGTGCCAGGGCAGGTATTCATTTGGTAGAGGGTCTTTCATAGAATATGTAATGGTGTAAATGCTGATTAAAAGTACCTCTGTGTGACTACCTGTTGATTGTGTGTGTGTATGACTTGCTTTTAGTTATTGCACCCAGAATTGCCGTTACAAATGCTTTTGTGCTTTACAAAACTAGACAAAGTGGATCCTTTCTAAATTTTCAGTAAGAGATCATCATGGCCCTTTTGTATCCACACGATGCTGTGGCCCAAACCCCCAACCCAGATACAGTGAGCCAGCTGCACAAGAAGCGTTTTCCTAATGCCATTCCTGGTACCCCAACCCAAAAGTCACCCCAAAAAAGATGTTGTGTAGTAGACACAGAATTAGAAGTGACACTTTTTTTTGTCCTGTCCTGTCCTGCCCAATGGAAAATGGCTATTGCAATTTGAGAGACCCTAAATTTCTGTTTACAGTTTAAAAACAAAAGTTTTAAAAAGTTAAAAATAATAAATAATTAGTAAAGGAAAAAAAATTAAAAAGTGAAAAAAAAAGCCAAAATGAGTTGTCGTTTTATTGAGTAAATGTTTTGTTGTTACTGTGTTTCATTGTTAACCATTGTTGTTGTAAGGGACCACCTGACAACACCTCTATCAATCCCCTGGCAGAGCCTCCCCAGAGTGCGGAGTCTAAGCACCGGAGCACTTGTTCACCAGGGCCCCTGATGGTGGGGATGGACTTGGAGTACTCCGGTACCAGGTCGCAGCTGCTAGGTATCTCCAACAGGGGTAGAGGAGTCTGACAGGAGCTCCAGGGAGCTAAGAGTCTGATGTGAGGGAGCCTAGTGATCCCTGCGGGATGGATGGATGAGCTAAATCAGAGTCATACAGGCCGGGTCGGTAACTAGCGGGTCGGTGAGGTACAAAACGGTAGGCAAAGGATAGTAGGGTCACATGCAGGGTCAATACCAAAAGATCCGATTTAAAGGGGAACATCCAGGAGCAGAGTCATGCAGGCCAAGGGTCAGGACAGGAGAAGGCAGCAAGGTCAAACAATCCAGATCAAGATACTCACAACACAGGTAACAGCATACAAAGACCATTCAGCAACAAGTGTTTGTGCAGAGCTGGTTTAAATAGCCTGCCCTGCACCTGACAGGCGTAGCCTAGGTCCTAGTGCCTGCCTAGTACTGTCAAGACGACGGGTGCGCCAGGGTCCTAGTGCCCTGCCACCTACACGTCTTGGCAGACACCTACGCTTGTGTAGACCCATGCGTCACGATGGTCCCTGACAGTTGTTTTCTTTGCAGGAAGTCCATTCAGCTGCAGCGCCAATCTGTTTATTCTGAAAGCAACAGGGTGTGCTCTCAGAATATACATCAGTGAGTGCAGTGCTGCTGGATGAGATTTCTCATCCGCAGTTGAAAGAAAAAGAAGATATATGGGGGTCTGGGGTGGTCAGTGAGTGGATCACTCCTATATGTTGGTATATATTTAAAAAATGTAGCTGCATTACAGGGATGGCTCAGGGTACCTCTCCGCCATGGACAGAGCCAGCAGAAACAGTAAATTCCACCTTAAGGAAAATATTATTATTGCATAAGGTAAAAAACATCCACGTGGGTGTTGTTTGAAGTTTTCCCTGTAATGCTGTGAGAAGCCAGTGGGTTTTTTTCCTGTCTCCATACCATGATCCTACTGATGGAAGTTTTCTCTACCTGTGGAAGAGCTGGATATATTATTATGCGCATTTAATATGTGCTTCTGATGAGTGCATTCATACAGCATTTCCTCAGAGTCACGTTTACCTATCCATCACAGAGATTATTTGGACAGTTTTTGCTGTTTTTGCCATTTTATCCTGAATGATCATATTTTATATTGGACTGTTCACTATTGTCATTTTATATTTACTAATATCACTTTCTCGCTGCCAAATTGCGAGACACTTATGGAAAATTATTCATGTCAGTGCTAAATTTAAGCGCCTCACTCTGTATCTGCCACTATTGTCACTTCATTAATTTATTCATTTTTCATTAGTGCCTTGTTTTTATCATATTTTATAGTGATGCATTTCATGTATTTGTGTCATATCTGAACAATTTACCATTTAAATGACAACTTTGTGTAAAAAAAAAAAATGTTTTTGTCATTTTCCAAAAACTTGTGGAAAAAAATAAATTTTCCATGGACTCAACATGCCTCTTAGCAAATAGCTTAGGGCAGTGGTCGGCAAGCCGCGGCTCGCGAGCCACATGCGGCTCTTTGCACACTTCAATGCGGCTCTTCTGTGTGCCGGGCGCCCGCTCCCCTCCCTCCTCTCGGGCGGCCTCCCCAAAAGTCAGGACTCTGCAGCTAGCCCAGCAATGGGCAAACTACAGCCCGGCGGACCTTTTAATCCTGCCCGCGGAGCGTGGCAAACATTGGCTGTCAGGATGTAGGCGGGGCAGCGTGACGAACTCCTCTCCTCTCACAGTCCGCCCTGAAGACCGGAACGGCGCGGGAACACGGCGAGAGGAACGCGCGGAGCAAAGGTAAGTGAATTGACACAATATGGGGAATGAATTACTATAGGGGGGATGAATTACTATGGGGAATGAAATACTATATGGGGAATGAATTACTATATGGGGGAATGAATTACTATGGGGAATGAATTACTATATGGGGGAATGAATTACTATGGGGGATGAATTACTATAGGGGGGACGAATTACTATATGGGGGATGAATTACTATGGGGGATGAATTACTATATGGGGGATGAATTACTATATGGGGGATGAATTACTATAGGGGGGATGAATTACTATAGGGGGGATGAATTACTATATGGTAGATGAATTACTATGGGGGATCAATTACTATATGGGGGATGAATTACTATATGGGGGATGAATTACTATGGGGGATGAATTACTATGGGGGATGAATTACTATATGGGGGATGAATTACTATGGGGGATGAATTACTATATGGGGGGTGAATTACTATATGGGGGATGAATTACTATGGGGGATGAATTACTATGGGGGATGAATTACTATATGGGGGATGAATTACTATGGGGGATGAATTACTATATGGGGGATGAATTACTATGGGGGATGAATTACTATATGGGGGATGAATTACTATGGGGGATGAATTACTATGGGGGATGAATTACTATGGGGGATGAATTACTATGGGGGATGAATTACTATATGGGGGATGAATTACTATGGGGGATGAATTACTATATGGGGGATGAATTACTATATGGGGGATGAATTACTATGGGGGATGAATTACTATATGGGGGATTAATTACTATAGGGGGGATGAATTACTATGGGGGATGAATTACTATATGGGGGATGAATTACTATGGGGGATTGATTACTATGGGGGATGAATTACTATATGGGGGATGAATTACTATATGGGGGATGAATTACTATGGGGGATGAATTACTATATGGGGGATGAATTACTATATGGGGGATGTATTTTCAGTTTTAAAAATGTGGCTCTCAAAATAAATTTCAATCGTGGTTTTGGCGAGATTTGGCTCAGTTGAAAAAAAAGGTTGCCCACCACTGGCTTAGGGTATCTACTTTCTGAAAAAGGGTAATTTGGGGGGTTTTTGTACTGCCTTGGTGTTTTAGCACCTTGAGAAATGTGATAGGCAGTCAGAAAGTAAAAGCTGCATAAATTCCAGTATCTATGCCAGTTTGTGGATGATATAACATTCACACAAACCAATTGTTATACACTCATTGAGATTTTGGTTTACTAAAGACATGTAGCAGAATACATTTTGGCCTAAATTTATGATGAAATTTGAGTTTATTGGATATTTTTTATAACAGAAAGTGGAAAATGTCCTTTTTTTCAAAATTTTTGGTCTTTTTTTGTTTATATCACAAAAATAAAAATCCCATTCATGATCAAATACCACCAAAAGAAAGCTCTATTTGTGTAAAAAAAAAGTACATAAATTTTGTTTGGGTACAGCGTTGAATGACCATGCAATTATCTGTTGAAATAGCACAGCGCCGAATAGCAAAAAATGGCCTGGTCAAGAAGGCGGTAAATCTTTTGGAGGGCATGTGGCTGAACTAAAGGCAAAACATTCATTTATGATAAAGTAAGGGAAAGTAAAAACAGAAAGTGGAAGACTTTGGGTTCCGGCGCAGCATGTGAGAGACGCGGGACTTGGCCTATAAAACCGTCTGTAAGGGACCGCCCGGCGGTACCACTAGCACTCCACTAAATAGGTGTTTCCAGAGCACGGAGTCTAAGTCCCAGGGGACTTGTTCACCAGGGCCCCTGATGGTGGGGATGGACTTGGAGCCCCCCGAGACCAGGTCGTGGCTACTGGGCAAACCCGTTAGTGGTAGTGGTATTCGCCGAGGGCTCCTGCGGGGAATAGCCTGATATGAGGAGGTCAGGAGACCCCACTGGGAGGGATGGACGGATGGATGGATGGATGGCTGAGCAGGTGCGGGGTCAGACAAGCCGGGTCGGTAACAGGGAGGACGGTATGGTACAAGGCAGCGGGCAGAGAATAGTCGGGTCACACGCCAGGTCAGCAACAGCAGGTCAGATCCAATAGGGGGCATTCAAGAGAGAGGTCAGGCAAAGCAAGGGTCTGGGCAGGAGAAATACAGCAAGGTCAAGCACAATCCGGGTCAGCAACTTACTATTCACAGGTTCGCAGATACAGGATACAGGTAAGACCAGAAGGCACTGAATGACAGCTCAGGGCCATTTAAATATCCCGCCCTGCACTGCCATTGGTGCCCAGCGGGCGGCCGCGGCTTCTACTGCGCATGCGCGAACTCGAACGCCGCGGCTGGCCCGGACCTAATGCTCGAGTCCCAGCACAGGGCGGCACACTGCGCCTGCGCCGGGACCATCGCGGCGGAGACCGAGGGGATCCCTGACATTGCCCCCCCCCTACGGGCAACCTCCGGATGCCCACCCGATCTCTCCACCACGGGTGATCGCGAAAGAACCTCCGGACAAGTCTAGGTGCATGGACATTATGGGCAGGTTCCCAAGAATTATCCTCAGGGCCATAGCCCTTCCATTTGATTAGGAATTGGGTCTGGCCCCCCCTCCTTCGGCACTTCAAGATTGATTCCACCTCAAATTCCTCTTCCCCTTCTACCGATATGGCCTGCGGAGGCCCAGATTCTCGTTCAGGGAAGGTATCCGGGACTACTGGCTTCAGCAGGGACACATGGAAGACTGGGTGGATCTTGAGTGTGTCAGGGAGGACAAGTTCGTAGGCCACCTCGTTGACCATCCGCTTAACGCAAAAGGGTCCTATAAATTTAGGGCCTAATTTCTTTGAAGGGCAAAGCATCCTTAAGTTAGAAGTAGACGACCAAACCTTCTCACCGGGTCGCAACACCAGATCTCCCCTTCGTCTCTTGTTGAATGCCCTCTTGTAGTCATCTTGGGCCCGAATTAGGGCTTCCTGTAGCTTCTTGTTGTTCGAGGAGAAGAACGTCAATGTATCCTGCGTTGCCGGAATTGGGCATTCCGGGACCAAGTCCGGGAGGAAGGTAGGGTGAAACCCACAATTGGAGAAGAACGGGGACTGCCCCGTTGCCGAATGGCACGCGTTGTTGTACGCGAATTCCGCCAAGGGTAGAAGTGGTATCCAGTCATCCTGGGCAAAAGATGTATAGCAGCGCAGGTACTGCTCCAGAGTCTGGTTGGTTCTCTCGGTCTGTCCGTTGGACTGAGGGTGAAATGCAGAAGAGAGGGACAGTTGGATGTTCAGAGCTTTACACAGAGCCCTCCAAAATCTTGAGGTAAACTGAACCCCTCGGTCAGAGACGATGTCTTCAGGGACCCCGTGCAGTCTTACAATCTCTCGAATGAATACTCGCGCAGTTTCGGCTGCCGACGGAGTCTTCCTTAATGGTATAAAGTGGGCCATCTTAGATAAACGGTCCACGGCCACAAGAATTGCTGTGTGGTCCCGTGAAGGTGGGAGCTCGACTATGAAATCCATCGAAATTTTCTGCCAAGGCCGTTCGGGAATTGGTAAAGGCCGCAGAAGACCCCAAGCCTTGCACCTTGATGGTTTGTTCCTCTGGCAGGTGATGCAGGAGTTGACGTAGTATTTGCAGTCTTTTGCCATGTCCGGCCACCAGAAGGAGCGTCGGAGGAGCTCTAAGGTCTTGGCCGACCCAAAGTGCCCTGCCATCGGGTGGTCATGGCAATGGCCCAAGACCAGAGTTCGGATTCCCTCTGGCACCACAATCCGATCTTCCTTCCACAGGAGTCCCCCTTTGTTCTGGAGGGGCACCCCGGCTGGGATGGATAAGGCCGTGGACGCCTCCATTATTTTGGAACGAAGGTCCGTCTGGAGCGCCAAGAAGTTTCCTGAAGACAGGATAGTGTCGGGCGCTGGGGCCTCCTTGGCGTCCTCGTACATTCGTGACAACGCATCTGGCTTCGTATTCTTTGATCCCGGCCTGTATATAATGTGGAAATTGAATCTTGAGAAGAACAGTGCCCATCTCGCCTGTCGTGGGCGTAAGCGTTTGGCGGTCCTCAGGTACTCCAGATTCTTATGATCCGTAAATATTAAGATGGGGTGTGAGGCACCTTCCAGCAGGTACCTCCATTCCTCTAACGCTGTCTTAATCGCCAGAAGTTCACGATCACCGATATCGTAGTTCCTTTCCGTCGGGGTGAGTTTCCGTGAGAAGAATGCCACAGGGTGGAGCAATTCCCTGGTGCCCTTTCGCTGGGACAGGATGGAACCTACCGCATTCTCTGACGCATCTACCTCCAAGATGTAGGGTAAGGCGGCATCGGGGTGACCCAGGATGGGTGCCGAAGTGAATAGTTTCTTCAAAGCTTCAAAAGCTTCCTGCGCCTCTGGCGTCCACCTGAATCGAGTTCCAAGTTTGGTTAGCTGAGTAATGGGGGAGACCAGACCCGAGAAGTTCTTGATGAACTTGCGGTAAAAGTTTGCGAACCCGACAAACCGTTGGACGCCCTTCCTGTCTGTGGGTTCAGGCCAATCCAGTATTGCAGAGACTTTCTGAGGGTCCATCGCGACCCCCGCGGTGGAGATAATCAGACCCAGAAAAGTAATACTAGACTGTTCAAAGCAACATTTGTCAGCTTTGGCGTATAAGCCATGCTGCCGCAACCGCCCTAATACCTTTGCTACGTGAACCCTGTGCTCCCCCAGAGAAGGTGAAAAAATCAAAATATCGTCTAAGTAGACTATAACAAAGACATCCAGGAAATCCCTAAAAATGTCGTTCACAAAGTGTTGGAAGGTGGCGGGTGCATTGCACAGACCGAACGGCATGACCAGATACTCGAAGTGGCCGAAGCGGGTGCGGAATGCCGTTTTCCACTCGTCCCCCTCCCTTATGCGAACCAGGTTGTACGCTCCCCTTAAGTCCAGTTTTGTGAACACCACTGCTGCCTTTAAACTCTGGAATAATTCTGGTACCAACGGCAGGGGGTAACGGTTTTTGATTGTAACTCTATTCAATTCCCGGTAATCAATACACGGTCTCAAGGTCTTGTCCTTTTTTTCTACAAAGAAAATCCCTGCCCCTGCTGGAGAGGTAGGGGGGCGGATGAATCCCTTCTGCAGGCTGTCCTCAATGTATTCCCTAAGGGCCCCCAATTCGAGCTCCGAAAGGGGGAAGATCCGCCTGAAAGGGATCTCTGAGCCAGGTAACAGGTCGATGGGACAGTCATACGGGCGGTGGGGGGGTAGAGTATCTGCTCCCCGTTTACTGAATACATCAAGGAATTCATGGTAGGCTGCCGGAATGACCTGCCTTAAGTCGGCATCCCCCTCTGAGCACACAAGGACCTGGGGAACCCCCGGGCCCGAAGTGCGGCAGTGTTCCCGACAGTATGAGGAAGGGAACGAGACTACCCTGGTTTCCCAGTCAATCTGGGGGTTATGAGCCCGTAACCACGGAAGCCCCAGAATGACTGGAAAAAGGGGTGATGCAATGGCATCCAAGCGGAGGAGTTCCTGGTGTTGGCTGGCAATGGTGGTAGAAATGGAAGGGGTCTCCTGGTTAACCACCCCTGATCTTATCCGGGACCCATCGGCCAGAAATATGTTGAACCCCTTTTCTTTTGGTTGGAGGGGAATACCCTGCTGGTGAGCAAAATTAATATCTACAAAACAGCTGCATGCCCCCGAGTCAATAATGGCTGTCACTTCCACGGTCCTTTCTGGCAGCTGAAAGGAGAGGGGTACAACTAAGTATTGGGAAGAATGAACATCGCCAACAGATAAGGAAGAAGAGGTGCACTTACTCAGTTTCTGCGGGCAGGATCGTACCATGTGACCAGCTTCACCACAGTAGAGGCATAGGTTCTGGGAGCGTCTGCGCTGGCATTCCTCTGGAGATAGCTTAGGTCGTGCCAGGCCTAGCTGCATGGGTTCAGGAGCATCCTCCGGTGGTGGGTTCAGGAACTGTGGCCTAGTGGATTGGCTGTGACCCTGGAAAGACCCCCAGGAACCTCCTCGACCCTGACCGGACCTCTCAAACCTGCGTTCCCGCAGTCTTCGGTCAATCTTGATGGTTAGTGCAATTAAGTCTTCAAGCGCCTCAGGCATTTCTACCCGGGCGAGCTCGTCTTTCAGGGCCTCTGACAGGCCCATGCGGAACTGGTGCACAAGGGCAAACTCGTTCCAGCGTGTGTCCCCCATCCAACGCCTAAAGTCAGAGGCGTACTCCTCCGCCGCCCGTCGGCCCTGCCGGAGTGTGTAAATGGTAGCTTCGGCCGAAGCTGCCCGCTGTGGGTCATCATATAAGATGGCCATTGCGTCAAAAAAAATGTTAACTGAGCCTAGGTGTGGGTCATTGTTCCCTCTCAGTCGGTGGGCCCAGTCTTGGGGTTCACCCTGCAGGAGGGAGATGACAAACCCCACCTTTACTGATTCCGTCAAAAAAGTACGAGGTTGCAACTCAAAATAGAGAAGGCAGGATTCACGGAACGACCTGAAGCGTGTGCGGTCCCCGTGAAAACGCTCCGGTAGGGGTACCCGGGGTTCGGTCATAGGAAGTGATGCGGGAACCCCTGAAGCAGGCCCAGGGGCCGCTACGGGCGGAGGTGCGGGGGTCGGGGCCTGTGGTGCAGGGGCAGATATCGTGCAGGCCTGGAACCGATTTTCAATCTGCAAACACCTGTCCTGTAATACGTTTACCGCTTGCGTCAAGGAAGCCAGGTGCCTACAAACTTCCTCCAGCGGGGAGGGTCCTCCTCGTCGCTCCGTCAGGCCTTCTGGTACTGTAAAGGACCGCCCGGCGGTACCACTAGCACTCCACTAAATAGGTGTTTCCAGAGCACGGAGTCTAAGTCCCAGGGGACTTGTTCACCAGGGCCCCTGATGGTGGGGATGGACTTGGAGCCCCCCGAGACCAGGTCGTGGCTACTGGGCAAACCCGTTAGTGGTAGTGGTATTCGCCGAGGGCTCCTGCGGGGAAAAGCCTGATATGAGGAGGTCAGGAGACCCCACTGGGAGGGATGGACGGATGGATGGATGGATGGCTGAGCAGGTGCGGGGTCAGACAAGCCGGGTCGGTAACAGGGAGGACGGTATGGTACAAGGCAGCGGGCAGAGAATAGTCGGGTCACACGCCAGGTCAGCAACAGCAGGTCAGATCCAATAGGGGGCATTCAAGAGAGAGGTCAGGCAAAGCAAGGGTCTGGGCAGGAGAAATACAGCAAGGTCAAGCACAATCCAGGTCAGCAACTTACTATTCACAGGTTCGCAGATACAGGATACAGGTAAGACCAGAAGGCACTGAATGACAGCTCAGGGCCATTTAAATATCCCGCCCTGCACTGCCATTGGTGCCCAGCGGGCGGCCGCGGCTTCTACTGCGCATGCGCGAACTCGAACGCCGCGGCTGGCCCGGACCTAATGCTCGAGTCCCAGCACAGGGCGGCACACTGCGCCTGCGCCGGGACCGTCGCGGCGGAGACCGAGGGGATCCCTGACACCGTCTCCCTGCTTCTGGGACACCCGCCACAAGCCCCGAGATCACTCCCCCTGCACCCCGGAAGCTCCCCCGCATGGACCGGTACCTGCTGCCAGCTCCTCCTGGCTCCGTCCCCACTCCACAGCCCGAGGTGTGCAGCTCTCCCTCTTCTGCAGCCAAGATGGCCGACGGAATGGAAACAGCTATGCCAGAGACACAGACACAAGCAGTCTCAGCACATCCTGACACACAAATACCAGCAGATCAATCTGATAAAATAGCACAGGCTGTAGCTACTTTACTCTCACCTACTATTACCCTAGCTGTGGACAGAGCAGTATCTATGGGCATAGAGCAACTCAGAAAAGATCTGGGTGACCATGCAAAACTTTTATCTGAAACTAAATAGCGGCTTTCTGACTTGGAGGATGAAGTCCATTCTGTTCAAGCGGGGGCACATCAAGTCGCACGCACGCATACAACAAACCATTTTTGAAAAATTGGAAAATTTAGAAAACCGCTTGCGCAGGAACAATTTGAGCATTATAGGCCTCTCCGAATCTTACAGCACAGAAGTCCTCATAGATCTATGTGCCACATGCATCCCTGCGGCCCTGGGCCTAGTCTCGCCATGCTCAGTGGAAAAAGCACACTGCTTAGGCTCACCATCTAATGACAGATGCACGCCATGGTCTGTGATTGCTAAATACCTCAACTACACAGATAGAGTGGCTATCCTCACCTCATTCCGCAACTCCCACTCATTACAAATAGAAGGCCATAAATTGCTATTATTCGCGAACTACTTACAAGAAGTGTCACGTAAACGAAAAGCCTTTCAACCTACTGCATCTGAGCCTCCCTGCAACAAAAAGGCATTAAATTCACTCTCGCTTATCCTGCTATATTACAGCTCATCACACAAACAGGAGAACCTAAAGCAACGCAATCACAGTAGACCAAATACTAAACGGGATTCAACACCACCTGTGCCTTCATAACAAACCAATTCTGGCATGAACAACAACTTAAGATCATGCACTGTGCCTACATGCCATGTGCCTTTTCAAAACTTACTCCATCCATATCTCATTTTCCGCTTTGCAACTGTCATATGCCTTCTCTCAAACACAGGCTTTGGCTTTGTCCTCATATATCCAGATTCCGGAACCAAGTAAACAGCTTCGCTGCATTTGTCACCAGTGTATAACTGTCAAAAGACCCACTACATCTTCTCTTTGGCAACTTGGAACATACACCCTCATATCCCTGCCACTCACAACTCACACTCAACTCAACTCAGAAAAAACAAACCTTGGTTAACAATCTGCTTTCTAGTGGCAAGAAGAGCTATCTTAAAAAAATGGGCCTCAACTACACCTCCAACCATATTGGATATTAAACAAGATTTCAACTATCTTCTTCGTAGGGACAAACTCGACCTACTTTTATCTTGTTCTCGCAAATATGACTCCTTTGCTCGAAAATGGCAGCTATACATCACCAGAACCTTCTCCACATCGGAACAATGAGAGCTTTTACAGGATACTAAGTTCGATACATGAGCTACAAGTTCTACTCATTGATTAGTAACTTATTGATGCCATAATTATGGCATGACCACTATCGTGATTGCAATTTCTTGCTTCCTGATTTCCACCTGCTTAGATATATACAATATTCAAATCCAAATTTACTTCTGCCACATCATGCCCAGTTACCCAAGTCATATACGCATAATACATAATATGAGACACCCTCCTCCTAGGCTGCTTGCTGCCACATCTCCATGGCACAACCACAAGACAAACTCTTCAGCTCTTCTGGATGCTTTTAGCACCCCTTCACTTCCACATCTATCTCAAACCTCACCCTTCATTTTTTTTCCTTCTTCTCCTTTCTCCCCCCCCCCCAGTTTTCTTTCTTCTACCACTTTCATATACATGCCTCTAAACACCCATTCTAAGCTTAATTCAGTCTGGATTGCACTTATGGTTCTTAAAACAAACACTCCATATATCCATTTATCACCCTGCAATGAACCAAGCTCACAGTGATGTTAATAAAGGTATATCCTGTACTGTTGCTGCTATTCACTGCTGCAATAATATGTATTATCTCTTCGTACTGTTATTGTATTGACAAAACGCAATAAATATTTCTGTAAAAAAAACATTCACAGAACGCAAAACACATAAAAAAAATACATAAAAACACGTGCAAAAATGCAAAACGTACCACAAAGCAGTACAAAATGCAAACTGCATAGGTGTGAACCAGGCATGAAATGCGTTGAAAACACCGTAAAAACACACACGTTGCGTTTTTGAGGCTTTTTGCATTTTTAATCTGCCCAGGAACAAGTTGGCTAAAAAAAAAAAAAAGAGAAAAGCATTAAAAAAATTAAAAACGCATCAAAAAACAAGCCAAAAACGTGCATGCAAAAAACATAAAACTGACTTCAAAACAGACAAAACGCAAACTGCATTGGTGTGAACCAGGTCTGAAATGCATTGAAAATGCGTTTGTAATGTGTTTTGCATGTTTAATCTGCCCGGCAACAAGTTGGCCCAAAAAAAAAAAAACATTCAAAAACACAAAATGCATCAAAACACGCATGCAAAATGCACTGCAAAAAGCACTACAAAATGGAGAGGTTAATTGTTAGCCACCCACTGAACTCCCTCCCCAGTAGCTATAGGGTTAAGTTTAGGAGGAGCCCTTGCACGCCTTGACATCACGCCGCCGGATCAGGAGGTCCGGCTGCCAACTTATGGTTCACACTGGTCAGTGCATTCAGCAGTTCATACTACTACTCACAGTTACCTTGTGCGTTTATTTTTATTCATGCTTGTATTGATACATTACTAGTCTGTGTCTAATAAATCCTTTGGAATACTACACTATGAGCACCTATATATTTATTGCTTTGCACTGAGCTTCCACACCTCAGCCCAGTATTCCAGGTGACCTAGACAGGCCTAGGAAGCAAGCCATTAGACCAGACCAGTATTCCCATTACCTGCCACCCAACTGGGAGACCACCAGAGGATCTTCCTAGTACCAGGCAGTACCTACATAGGACCTCCGGCCGTTTGAGATCTCTATATGCGCACTAAGATTGCGCTTCTGGTGAGTGGGCAATCTTTCCATACTTTCACATTGGGATGCTGGATCAGTGTTCATACTGACTAAAGTCACAATATATAATTTTGGACTGTTCACCTATATAATATACCACATTGGACTTCATACCTTTACAATATTTGCATAAGATTCATTTCTTGTTGGTTACCTTTTGTTTTAGCGCTACACTTTTATTTTATTTGCTTATATAGAAAGGTTTTTTGTGGTTCCTTTTGGTGCATTCAGCTACTTAGTAGTGCTCTCGTTAGTCCATACATATAGGGTTAAGTGCAGCCAGTTACCCCCCTGTATGCCTCTGGGGATCGGCACTGTTTATAGTAATGACCTATGTCTGTGTCCCTGCTCAGCTGTTACAATGCTGAGCTTCTCAAACTTTCCCATGAAATCCTCTACCCCTGCCTCTGTTGTTTCCCAGCGTGTATGGAGTTAATTGCTTTCAGGGAAATCTTGGCTCTGGAGCCGGCAGGGGCTGTAAACAGAGAGGTGGCAATCAGTGGTAGGAGGCAACGGGCAGCAGTGACAGCTGACAGTTTGTATAGCAGAGATGGATGATAGGGAGCTGGAGATACATGCTGGGGGGAGGAAGCTGTGGGCAGGTACTGGGCAGCATTGACAGGTGGCCAAAGGGGGAATGACAAGCTGGTCTGTTCTAATAAGGTGGATTACAAGGCTAAAAACTGTAACTGGTACAGCATGAGGAGGAAGGGGTGAATAGCATCAGGGGCGGAATTAGTGGTGGCAGGGAGCAGAGGAGGAGGATGTCATTTTTAGGAGACCACTTCCGTATGCGGTTCAGACCTATGAGTTTATGAGTCTCGGTCCGTCACTACAGCAAGCAGGGACAGAAGTACATCCCTTCTCTCTGTAGATAGAACTACAGAGGGGATGTGCCAAGGCTGTTGGCTGGGGGGATAGGAGGAATAGCAGCCACCTTACAAACAGGAAACTCCTGGGAATTAACAGTTTTATTTGAAAATCATAAGGCTACTGTGGAGCAACTACTGAGTTAACAAGAAGATGGATGACATATTCATTGAAGGTAGGAGATCAGCAAAAGGGGCATGTAAAAAAGTTTTTGCTAGGAGTTCTGCTTTAAACTATACTATGCATAGGAATAACATCCTTGCAGAATTTCTCCAACTTACAAGCAAACCTTAAAGCCCTTAAGGCAGATAATCAGTCCTGGATGCAGACTGTCTATGTTCAAGGATGATCATCTACAGGTACAGTAATTGCTTGAGTGTGAATGGCCGATGACCATAGCTACAGACACTGTCAGGCTCTTATTGTTTTGACTGGGACTTACTGCCTGCACTCTCTCTCAGGGATCCCCACTGAGTCTTCTGCAGTTAATCACAAATGGCTTAATTTGAAAGTGTGATGGTGGCCTAATGTACTGTTTAATTGGGAAACTATGCGGCAAAATGAGGTGTATTGTTGAATAATATGACATTATGCACTTGTGGGCTAACAATATGCATGCATCCTACATCCTAGTAGGAGTACAACTAGGAGAGTCAATGGTCAAGAATGATGTGGGTGTTCTTGTAGATCATAAACTTAATAATAGCATGCAATGCCAGGCTGCAGTTTCTAAAGTAACCATAATGATTGTATTTAAAAAGGTATAGGCTCCAGTGAGAAAGAGAGATAATTTTGTACATGTACAAAGCATAAGACCGACAGCATTTGGAATATGCAGTTCAGTTTTGGGCACCAGTTCACAAAAAGAACATTGGGGAACTGAATTAAGTGCAAGGGTAGAGCAACCAAACTGATAAGATGTACGTAGGAGCTCATATATGAAGAAAGACTAGAAGAACTGAATGTTTTCTTTCTTGAAAAGAGGAGATTAATATGAACGTCATGTGTAAATACATAAATGGTTCTTATAGTAAACTTGGTGCAGATTTATTCACTTTAAGATCATAACAAAGAAAAAAGGGGCATGCTTCATGTCTGGAGGAAAAGAGATTTTACCTCAACATATGGATAGGCTTCTTCACAATAAGAACTGTGAAAATGTGGAATAGACTCCCTCAACAATGTTTGGTTGTTATATATGTATACTCACCAATAAATTAAAAGCATATTTTATCTTCTGAAGGCAGTCAAAAAAATCTGATTCTGGAAGTGCAGATTTTCCTTTTGATACAGAAACAAGAGGGAAAAATACAATGGATTAGAGGCCATACACACGGTTCTATTTCTGAGAGAGGGTAGCTTTTTTAAACATTATGGGCAGATTCACACAGTTGTTTTGCAGAAGCATGTGTTGTGGTGCTAAAAACACGTGCTATATACTAGTTTGTTGCATTTTTGGAGCATTAAAATATATATCTATAAGCAATCAGCGTAGTACTTCTAAACAGAATGAACCAGTTATTCCTAAATTGCCACTAAACATCAACAGTGTTTTCACCACACTTGCCTAATCAATACAAAAACAAAGATGTAGCGCAAAACACATATGCAAAACACCACTAAATAATAATAAAGTCCAAAGATCCCAGTGGTAAACAGTCCATCACCAACATGCTCTAAATGTGTAATCTTCTAAATGCTTCCAGAACTGTCTAAGCTGTGCATGCAGCCACCCAGTGCAATATATATGCTCACCTCCAAATGTGGACCCCGATATTACATCAAGGTCTCAACAGGCATGTCTCCCCTACTCAACTATAGCTTTCTCTTCCTCTGGCAGCTCCAGTCCCACAGACAGGAATACATGTAAAAACAAAATGGGACTAAACAGTGTTCTCTATATAAAACCTTCTTTTTTTAAGACGCCCAAATAAAGCACTCACAGATTAAAAGCACTCTCAGTGCTATGTCATACGTATATCATAATACATGGGGACATCCAACAATAGTGTGCATTATACCCTCTCCTCAATTGCAGTGTAGCGCCGCCCCTATAAGTGTTACACCCTGTGTATGGGCTTCATATGTGTATAGGGGCAGAGCCACACTGCGAGTGAGGGAATGGTTGTGAAGGTATGATGCACACCACTGTCCCCACGTATTATAATATACATATGCCATACCATTGAGAGTGCTCTAAAATATGCAAGTACTTTTCTTGGGTGTTTTCAATGGGGTCCACATTTGAAGGTGAGTATACTGTATATATTGTAGTGGGTGGCTGCATGCACAGCATGGACAGTTCTGGAGACATTTCAAAGATTACACATTTATAGCACATTGGTGATGGACTGTTTATCACTGTAATCTTTGGACTTTATTATTATTTAACAAATCTGATTTCTTTTTATGAGGAGGTGAGCAAAACCTTGGACAGAGGGGTGGCGGTGGACATGGTATACTTGGATTTTGCAAAAGCATTTGACAATTTCCCACACATAGCTAATGTGTAAGGTAAAGTCTACAGGCTTGGAAATATCCGTTTGTGAATGGATAGAGTAGTAGTTAATGATGCTCTGAATGATCTAGGGTTGTCAGTGGTGTACCCCAAGGTTCAGTGTTGGGACCCTTACTTTTTAATATATTTATAAACGATATAGGGTCTGGGATTAAAGATCCCATTTCAGTCTTTGCAGATGACACCAAGCTATACAGTGGAATAATGTCTTTACAGGATGTCTTCAATTTACAAGCCGACCTCAATGCATTGTTTAATTGGGCAAGTATGTGGCAAATGAGGTTTAATGTTGATAAATGTAAGGTTATGCACTTGGGGGCTAAGAATATGCATGCATCAAATCAAATGTAATCTCCAAACACGGAAAGGTTTGTTCACAGTGAGAGCTGTGAAAATGTGAAATAGACTCCCTCAGGAGTTGGTTCTGGCCAGCTCAGTGGATTGCTTTAAAAAAGCCTGGATTCCTTCTTAGATACACAGAATATAACTGGATACTAAAATTTATAGGTAAGCTGATCCAGGGAATATCTGATTGCCACTTGGGGGATCAGGAAGGAATTTTTTTCCCTGCAGGAGCAAATTAGATCATGCTTTGCTGTTTTTTGCCTTCCTCTGGATCAACTGTGGGTATAGAATTATAACTTTTTTTTCTCTATGGTTAAACTGGATGGACTTTTGTCTTTTTTCAGCCAGACTAACTATGTAACTATGTAATGGAGATGTGCACACATTTTTTGTGCTACATATTTGTTTTTGTATTTATTATGGTGCATTAGAAAGTTAATTCAAGTGTGTACTGATGCATTTTGAAGGTGTAAATGGACCCTTAAGTAATATAACAAAAAGGACTTTAACAGTGTCCAATAGAGCTAATAACCTTAATCAGTTATTTGGAGCATCTAAAATACATTTTCATACACGGATATTTTTTTGTCCAATCCTTTGATAGTAAGGTGATGGTGACATATTGGGGTTGATTTACTAAAACTGAAGAGTGCAAACTCTAGTGCAGCTGTGCATATAAACCAATCAGCTTCCAGGTTATATTGTCAAAGCTTAATTGAACAAGCTGAAATTAGAAGCCGATTGGCTCAAATGCACAGCTGCACCAGATTTTGCACTATCCAGTTTTAGTAAACCAACCACATTGCATGTTGAAAGTAGTAATAAAGAACTGGGTCTTTCTACTACGGTTGTTAGGTAGCACTTTTAAGTGGTTGTAAGCTAGCACTTTTTAAGCAGCTACAGCAACAGTTTATTTTATTCCTAGGAGCTTTACATGAATGCATAAAGGGTCTACATAAATAAACATGTTACAAAGGTAAGCGAATAAACAAACAAATAAAAGCTGTAAGAGCTGACCATTGTAAGCACCCCTGTAAATGTTAAATAGTTTGGCTCAGCCCTCTAACTGGCACTTTTGCTGCACAGCTTGGTCTGTTAAAGGAAGTTGGAAAAAAAAAAAAAAGATTACAGATCAGAAAAAATAAAGGAAAAAGCCAAAAAAAAACTAATGCACCACTACACCTAAGGATTTAAAAGCTGCAATATATTTAATTTTTGGTTTTGGGTATAACAGTGTTATAACCTCCTCTTGCTGGCTGTACTTATATATGCGGACACTCGGCGGGTGGGCCTTAATGGTGAGAGGCCGCATATGTGCGTAACAAAATGTAAACAATGCAATGCCAAGAGCGTGCACGCTCCCGCCACAGTTACTGATGACTGACAGAAAACTCACGATTTCTATTTGTGATCGGGAACTTTCCAACCATGTGACTGCTGTGACAGCCAATCATGGTGGTCACATGACTTAAATTCCCACCTCCACCTCCCGGCATCTGAATCCTCTTAAAGTGCTGGGAGGTGTGGGCTCGAAATCTTTTGCCCCCCTTTCCTTCATAACTCCTTCTTCACAGTAGTGTACTCCACTCCTCTGCCCCCACCCACAGTAGTGTTCTTCCCCCATTCACATCAACCTCCCCCCGCACACACTGTACTGTTTTCTGCCCCCCCATAGCAGTGTCTTCTGCCCCCTTCACATTACCTCCAATGTAGTGTCCTCTGCCCCTCTGCTCCCCCAAAGCAGTGTCCTCTGCCCCCTTCACATCACACTCCCCGCCAAAGTAGTGTCCTCCACCCCCTTCACATTCCCCCCCACTGTAGTGTCCTCTGCCCCCTTCACATCACCCCCCCAATTGTAGTGTCCTCTTCTCTTCTCTCCCACAGTACTGCCCTCCTATAGCAATGTCCTCCTCCCCCATAGTAGTGTTCTCTACCCCCTTCAATGTCTAGCCCTCCCGCATAGCAGTGTCCTCTGCCCCCTCCCCCACGGTAGTGTCCTGTGTCCCTTCAAAGTACTGTCCTCTGGCCCCCTATAGCAGCTTTCTCTGCCCCCCCCCCCAGTAATGTCCTTTGCCCCTTCCACATCATCCCCAAACACAAACACAGCAGTGAGTAGGTAGGAATCTCCTAACTTACAATGGGTGTACAGACAGCAGACTGTAGAGTGGGAAGCAACATAGTAATGGACGGAGGGTGGGAGCTGCAGGACTTAACATTTCATATCGACAAGCTAGTGACTGATTGCTAGGACCGTCCAACTTTCTATCAACCAATCACCTGCTGGTTAACTGCAGCAGCTCTTGCCCACCATCCAGTACTGTGCTGCCTCCTATCCTCCACTCTGCTTTGAAGATGAGAGTGGCGAGGACTGAGGGTAAGGAACGGCAAAGCTGTGTTCATGATCTACCTGTCAGCTACTGGTGGTCGACAAGTAGATTGTGTTTGACAGGTTGCTGACCCCCAATCTTGCACCTTTAGAGTTATATTATACCCAAAACCAAAAATTTATTTTATTGCAGCTTGCAAATCCTTAAATGCGGTGGTTGCATTTCACTATGTAGCAAAACAACTTACCTTAGGGTGGTGTTTAAGAGCACGCAGGAGTGCATTACCAAAGGTTTGTTGTATAAAAGAAAACATATGGCCTAATGGATACTCCCAAAAATAAATGATAGTATCCTATTGGCTGTATGTTTTGTTTTATACAATAAACCTTCGGTAATGCACTAGGTGCGTGCGCACTCCTGGGTGCTCTTTTACAGTACTCTACTAGATTTCCCGATTTGAAGAGGGCTGCATCAATGAAGCATACCCGAAAGATGTTATTCCATAGTTTTTGATGATCCACTGCACAAGTAGACTTGGAGGCAGAGGCGCTGGAAGTGTTTTGTGCAGTTTGTGTGATGTTTGCTTACAGGTAAACTAGTATTTTTTTTCAAAGAGCACATATTTTAAGTTATTAATGTAGTATTTACATTAGTTTATATGTGACTTTCATCTATTTACGGATTTCATTGCATGAGAATAAGAAATACAGAATAGCAAAACTATTGCATAGTGCTGGAAAGCAGGAAGCAGTACCTGCATATGTAATGAGTAAATATGTACAGTCTGCATATCATTACAATTTTTTGTTTAAAACATTAACTCATTTGGATATGATGCTGTATATCAAGTTGATCTATTTTACATTTTTCTCTAATAATAATAAAATAGCCATGCATTCATATTTACTTTTACCGTATTTACTCACCTTTTTTTTTCTTTTTATTTGAATCCAATAATCCAACAAATATTTCGACATCCCTGAGAACATGATTTAACACTTCCTGATGTGGAGAAAAATATAAAACAAATTAGCATAGTATTGTAAGCTATAACCTATTACTATTGTTATTGCTTGTAAATGCAAAAATGCTACATAGTTATATGTGTACATAACTCTGTACTATACAGAAAATGTTACTTTCAGATATTATAAGCCATTGTATCAGTTTTATGATTTACGAATAGGGTTAAATGAAGAGAATCTGTGACCTTTTAAAGGACAATTTTACTTTTAGTGAGGTTTCCTTTTAAATAAATTGCCCCGTCCGCCTAAATCCCACTTGGAGTAATATCTACCTTCCTGCCTGACCCTTTACTAAGAAGAAATTGTCCCTCTAAATATATTATTTTTTCATACAAAGATACATAGTTTGTAAGGTTGAAAAAGACACAGGTCCAGCCAGGTCAACCTATGTGTGTGTACATGTTACACATGCATTGTGTGTTTGCCTTTAATAATTTTGTCCCTACCTCACTCCATAGCTAGGGGATGCTCTATGTAGTTATTCCCACACTTCGTCATTCCTTACCTTCCATATATGTACTGAATTCTGCTGGAGATAGGTAAAAAAAATCATGTCTTACCTATCTCATGCTCATCTGTTATGATTTGCACAGGTTTTGGTTGAAAGCTTTCTACAATCTGCAAGATGTCATTTGGATAATTTATAGGGATCAGACTTTCAGTGCCTAAAATACGAAGGCAGAATAGTGTATGTGATTTTTATTCTCTAATAATTCTCATTGTCCTATATATTCTGCTTCCAGAAGAAGACATCTAAACGTTTTTTTTGAAGTTGTCTAAACTCTCACCTGGTATTGCTTCCTGGGGAAGGGAGTTATACATCTTAACTGCTTAAAAGTAAAGGTTAAACCTACTTTCTTCTAACCTCAAATTTAAATCTCTAAACCCCAAATACAGTTCCAAATATAACTCTTCTTAAATTTTAATCACCCCTAAATATTTGTCAGCTTCTCCAAACCTCTCCTGCTTGCTGTTTGTTAATAAATTAACGAAGCACAAACTGAGCAAGAAAGTATGATCTGGATGTATTGGAAAAGATTTCCCTATGCACTAACTGAAACAAGCACTGACTCTGCATGGAGTCAAACAAGAGGGTCTGCATGATTTTCAGGCAACTAGTATTTCGCTGCATGTAAATAAAATATATTTACATCAATAAAACAATACATCAACACATCAATAAAACAATACATCAACACATCAATAAAACAATACAAATATCATGGTGATAAAACTACAAGTTAATGGAGTACCCATTACACAAATAGTGTAAATCATATATGTATCACCGTTCTCAGGTTTCTAAAGTGCTGGTGCTTAACAAAATTAATATAAATCAAAGAAAGTCCATAACAATATTAGTGTTCATTTAACACAGGTATGTGCAAAAAATCCACTTTTATAAAATGTTGGTGCTTCACACATGTAAAAGAGAATTCCCAGTAGTTCAGGATTGCTAATCGAATTTGTTTGACCTCTCATTACAAGATGGGTACGGTGTGTAATGATGCTATATAGGTGGAGAGATGGATGACTTCCTGGTCCCTATACTATTCCTTCATGGATTCATTAAGTAAACTACAGAAAAGGGCTCATAGCCTGCAGTATTTGTCTCTAAACTTCTGTACTATTGCAAAAACTCCGCTATAACAAATCCAATGTTTGCAGACCCCTTTCATGTGTGTTTAAGGGTTACAGTGCCTAGCAATGCCCAAAATGTTTTGCCACATCAGACTTCATTAGGAGACGATGGTGAGAGATGAGGAAGTGAGTGGCAGAAAGATGAAGGGGTGCAGAGGTGAGTTGCGAACATGAGGTGCAGGGGTAAGTTGTGGACAGGAATCTAAAGGTGAGCTGCAGACATTTTTGGATCAGGGCGCAGAGATGAGCTGTGATCAAGGAACTGCAGAGGTCAGCTGTGGGGTGGGGGCGTGAGTTGTGAATAGGTGCTGCAACAGAAAGTTGCAAACGGGGGTACAGAGATTAGTTGCAGACAGGAGTGCAGAAGCAGGGGCGGACTGACAACTCATGGGGCCCCCGAGCAATAGGGGATCATGGGGCCCCTGTGTCCTTTCCCAAACTCAAAAAAGCCTATGAAAAAAGGTACCAGGGGCATCTCATGGGGCCCTCTACTGACCCCGGGCCCTCGGGCAGTGCCTGGGTTTCCAAATGGTCAGTCCGCCCCTGTGCAGAAGTGAGCTGTAAACAGGGGCACAGAGGTGAGCTGCACACAGCTGTGGACAGGGGTGCAGAGGTTAGTTGTTGACAGAGGTACAATGGTGAGTTGTGAACAGGGGTGCAAAGATGGAATTATGGATGGTGGGGTGCAGAGGTGAACTTTTGACAGGGGTGCATAGGTGAGATTAGGGCAGGTGACAGAGGTGAGTTGTGGACAGTCGGGGGCAGAGGTTAACAATGCCCTTTAAGACCTGCCCACAGTGCAATTTGGGCATATGTAGATTTCACACAGCATCCCAACTTTTTTTAATATATATATATATATATATATATATATATACATACATACACACACACATACACACACATGTACACACAGATATATAATATGTCTAAGGTGGAGATACTCTAACAGCAATGAAAAGAGTGTATTTATCGATGGTACCAAAGTAATTCTTAAATGAAACCTACAATATCACGTGCTATCTCGTCTCCTTGGTTGAAGTCTGGTGACGGAGTACGAGATGGTGGCTGGAAATTTACAGGTCTTCGATCAAACTTTTTCTGTGAAAGAGGTGAATCTACAATAACAATAAAACACATTAGAAACTTACAGTTACACAGAACATTTTTCAGACAGATTAATAAAGGCTAAACTGAGCCACAACCTTTTTTCTTTTGGATATAGTAGGAAAGGGTTTCTGCTCTTTGTCCCTATTTCAGTGACTCACTTCTATGGGGACTCAAGCAAAAAAAAAAAAAAACACTTCTATGCCAACTTTTATTGGGAGACAGGAATTAATTTGTCTATGAATGAAGTATAGTACTGGAGGTTTTAGCACTATGCAAAGTAGAAAGGGCATAGTCCTATCTAGTGAATGTATACCTGCAGATGCAGTACAAGCTCAGTTTAGCTTTGTGTCCTTAGGAGGAAGGACATCTCTCTCCAGCTCTGACTTTCTTGCTGAAACTCCTATCGAGCATCTGCTGACATAATTGGGCCCTGCTTCAGGTTGCAATATTTGTGAAACATCTCTCTTGCTGTGCTGCACTCTGCCTTTCCTACATGGCCTGTCTAAGTAGGGGGCAAAGCAAAAACTTTTTCCTGTGCAGTGGTGTACTGCCAACCCCAGTGAGTACTTATTACCAAGTAACTTAGTACTTCTCCCAAGGTCAAATGTTTGCCATTTATTTTACCTATGTATGTCTTTGCTGCATGTACTGAATTTCTGATTAATTTCTCGTCAGATACACTCACCCATACTTTAACTTACTTTGGTAACATGTCTGACATCAAAAACATGATCATGATTAAGCTGGCAGAACTTCACTTTGGGCCCTGTTTCCTGCCTGCTCTGTAAGCAACTGTATATATTTGATAGCACTCAAAAACATGTAGCTCCTGCTCTGACATATCTACAGTACTTCTGTTACTGCAGCTGATCTTTCTCTGGATCCCTCCAGTGTGATTGCGGTCAGCATGTCCACATAAGACTATTTTTCTGACTCCCTGTGCGTGCTGATGTCTTGCTTCCTGTCTGTGCCGGTATGTGAGCTTGCAGAGAACATTTTTCAATGTTTATGTTTGCTTTGGAAATGTATTTGCACAATTAATGTTTCATATATGTATATTTTTTTTGTTAAGGCAATTGATTCTCTGCATCCAAGTTCTACGATCCTGAAGAAGCTAACAAGCTAAATTTGTCGACTTTTTGGAGAACAAAATGCTATAGAGAACATTGTTGATATACTGGCTAGCCATGTGTTGTTCTTAAACATATTTGTATGATGTACTTAATAAAATGTGCAATTTTATAAATGCGAGCCTGTACTATACTGTACCAGTAAAGTCCCATAATGACTGTTAAGGGTCTCTTTATTATGGTTAGCATTTGTGGCTTTCATTTGCTACATTTACCTCATTGATACTAGAGGGCATTAGGTCTTAATTGTTGCAAGTTGAAACAGCCCCTTTGCTCTCCTGATTCACACTTTGATTTTAACTTATGAACTCTTTCTGCATGTGCATGAAACCTGCTCTGAATCTTTCCCTTCCCTGAGCAAAAAATGAACTGTCAGAGCAAAACATCCTTTAACATATTATAGCCATGGACAGTATTATTCAGGAAGTGACTGAGATTGAAAAAGGCCCTTGAATCCATTTATCCAAGGTTTAGCGACTATTCTATTCTGGGCTCAGCTAGTAAAGCCACACTACCAGGGGCGGACTGACCATTTGGAAACTCGGGCACTGCCCGAGGGCCCAGGGTCAGCAGGGGTCCCCATGAGATGCCCCTGGTACCTTTTTCATAGGCTTTTTTTGAGTTTTGACAAGGACACAGGTGCCCCATGATCCCCTATTGCCCAGGGACCCCATGAGTTGTCAGTCCGCCCCTGCACACTACTATACCAAGGCACCTCTGCAAAGTGTAGGCCCTAACTCTAGTCTAACAGTGCTTCCATCTTTGAATTCCATCTGACTTTTCTCCATTCTTAAGCTTTTTTCTACCCTCTATCCCTTTCCTGTGGAATACTGTAGGTTAAGAAGTGATTTACTCTACCCTCAAAAAGTCCTGGTAATTCCTGTTGCTCATTTACTTCCTTTAAGGAAATTGCTGAGAAAACTTAAGAAAATAACTCTCTTGGCTGTTTTTCCATTACTGGTTCCTTGGACAGAAAGTCCAACTGTCTACATTTATGAATTTAAGTGAATTTAGGACAGAGAGGTTTAAAAATAAAACAAAACAAACAACACTTGGCCATTTACTGCTTTCATTCTTTTATGTTTCTCTAGGTGGAACATACAATGCTCAAAAGTTTGCACACCCTGGCAGAAAATGTGAAAATTTGGCATTGATATTGAAAATATGACTGATCATGCTAACAAAAATGTCTTTTATTTAAGGATAGTGATCATATGAAGCCATTTATTATCACACAGTTGTTTAGCTCCTTTTTAAAGCATAATGATAATAGACATCAATCAAATGGCCCTGATCTAAAAGTTTACATACCCTGAACTGTCTGGCCTTGGTACAGACACACAAGGTGACACATATCAGTTAGAATTGGAATTAAAGGTTAATTTCCCATATCTGTGGCTTTTTAAATTGTAATTAGTGTCTGTGTATAAATAGTCAATGAATTTGTTAGCTCACGTGAATGCACTGAGCTGGCTAAATACTGAGGGAGCAGAAAAGGACTCTCAAAAGACCTGCGTAGCAAGGTAATGGAACTGTATAAAGATGGAAAAGGATATAAAAAATATCCAAAGTCTTAAATATGCCTGTCAGTACTGTTCAATCACTTATTAATAAGTGGAAAATTCAGGGATCTCTTGATATTAAGAAAAAGTCAGGTAAACCAAGAAAGATTGCAGCCACGACTGCCAGAAGAATTGTTTGGGAATCAAAGAAAATCCCACAGGTAACCTCAGGAGACCTACAGGTTAGTCTGGAAAAAGACAGCATGGTTGTTTCAAGGAGTACAGTATGACAGTACTTGAACAAAAGTGAGCTGTATGGTCAAGTTGCCAGAAAGAAGTCTTTGCTGTGGAAACGCCACAAAAAAAGCTGGTTACAATATGCCCGAAAACACCTTGACATGCCTCACAGCTTCTTGCACACTGTAATATGCTATGTATCATGTACCTGGATAGTGAACATGATTTGAAGAGGAAGGCTTCTCGAACAGCTCCGACATGGGGGCCACTGACAGTGGAAGAGTAGCCGCAAGAGCATGGCGCGGTTTGGGTGCCTGTGATCAGTCCAGTAGTCTGTGCTGGTAGTAACCAGTACTTCACTGTGAGAATGCCAATGAACAGAAACAAGATCAGCTGACAGCAGGCAGGATGGGCCACTGACAGACTGGCTGGCACAGTGCTTGGCTGGTGGCAAGGTGCGGATGCACGGTAGGAAACATAGAAAAGTGACGGCAGAAAAAGACCTAGTGGGGTTTACTTTTTTTGTTTGAGTATAGATCCATGTTTGTCCCAAGCATGTTTGAAGCTATTTACTGTTGAATTGCTCACTACCTCTGCTGGAAGTTTATTCCAAGCATCAACAATTCTTTCAGTAAAATAGTTCTGAGATTAGCTTTGAACTTTCCTCCAGTTACTTTAAGGTCATGTCCCCGTGTTCTTGATTTTGGTTACATGTTGAAAATACTGCCCTCCTGAACCTTATTCACCCCCTTGATGTATTTAAAAGGTTTCAATCATGTCTCCCTTTTCCCTTATAACTCCAGATTGTACATGTTAAATTCCTGAAATCGCTCTTTATGTTTTATCCCCCAGACCTTTCACCTTTTTTGTTACCTGTCTCTGGACTCGTTCTATTTTACCAATATCTTTTTGTAGGTGAGGTCTCCAGAACTGGACACAGTATTCTAAATGAGGTCTAACTAAAGATCTATATAGGGGAATCAGGACTTCCTCCCCCCTACTTGTGACTCCTCTAGTGATTCATCCTAGAATTCTATTTGCTTTCCCCACTGCCTGGCCACACTGTTTGCTCATTTTGCAATCATTTGAAATAAATACCCCCAAGTCCTTTTCCTCTGTAGTGCTGGCCAACAATGTACGCCCAATGTTATACTCTCTCAAGGGATTATTTTTCCCTAGGTGCATTATTTTACATTTAGAAACATTGAACTGCATTTTCCACTTTTTTGACCAATCTTCCAGCAATGACAAATCATGTTCCATGTTACATACACCTCCAGGGATATCAACCCTATTACAAACCTTTGTGTCATCAACAAAAAGACATGTCACTTACATATAGATTAAATAGAACAGGACCTAGTACAGAGCCTTGGGGTACACTACTAGTGGCCGGTCTCTTTTCCAAGTGAACACCATTTACAGCCGCACTCAGGTATCTATCCTTTAGCCAGCTGCGTATCCACTGAACCACCCAAGGGCTAAATCCTAGCTGGTACATACAGTTGCAAGAAAAAGTATGTGAACCCCTTGGGATTACGTGGAGTTTTGCATGAATTGGGCATAAAATGTGCTCTGAACGTCATCTAAGTCACAACAATAGAAGAACACAGTCTGCTGAACATAATTCTACACAAACATTAGATGTTGCCATGGTTTAATTGCACATAACATGTAAACATTCACAGTGCAGGGAGGAAAAAGTATGTGAATCTTTGGACTTAACTGGTTGACCCTCCTTTGGCAGCAATAACCTCAACCAAACGTTTCCTGTAGTTGCAGATCAGACCTGCACAAAATTACTCCAGATCGTTATGCAGGTCTGATCTGCAACTACAGGAAACGTTTGGTTGAGGTTATTGCTGCCAAAGGAGGGTCAACCAGTTATTAAGTCCAAAGGTTCACATACTTTTTGCTCCCTGCACTGTGAATGTTTACATGTTATGTGCAATTAAACCATGGCAAAATCTAATGTTTGTGTAGTATTATGTTCAGCAGACTGTGTTCTTCTATTGTTGTGACTTAGATGACGTTCAGAGCACATTTTATGCCCAATTCATGCAAAACTCCACGTAATCCCAAGGGATTCACATACGTTTTCTTGCAACTGTACTGTATTTTGTATTAGATCATTATGTGGGACTGTATCAAATGCCTTGCTGAAATCAAGATATGCTATGTCCACCCTGCTCCAAAACATTGGTAATATAGTAAAAAAATCCAATCAGATTAGTTTGAAATGATCTGCCTTCAGTAAAGCCATGCTGCTTTGGGTCCAGCAAGTTGTGTGTTTTTAAGTGATCAGTGATCCTTCTTTTCAAGAGTCAGACAACCCAGGTCCGTAACAGACAGGCAGATCAGTCATGAACTGGAGGCAGAAGAGTAGTAAGGTCACAGGCCAGTGTCAGTAATGGAGAAGCAGATCAGGCAGGAACAGGAGGCAGAAGCAGAATCCAGGGACAAATGAATGAGTGAAACACTAGTCACCTAGCACAGGAATGGTGTGACCCTCTATAGCAGACTTTCTCAACCTTTTCAATGCAGAGGAACCCTTGACATAACTTTCCGGTCTCAGGGAACCCCTGCTAAAAATGGCTATATCTACAATTCATGATACATTAGTGTGATAGTCAAAAGGTAAGAATGCTCCTAACACTTTTGGTCATTGGGAAGAATTACCCCCTTACAGATTGCTAAAAAGATCAATGGTGTCAGTGGGGACTTAGCTGAGAGGCAAAAATTGCTCATTGCACAAGGAACCCCTGGCAACATCTGGAGGAACCCTAGGGTTCCAAGGAACCTTGGCTGAGAAACCCTGTTCTATAGTGCACCGAAATGCTCCTTAATAATACTAAACACACAGTGTTCTCTTTCCGTTGTCTAATAGATAAAAAAAAATCCCATTTGTACGGAATCCAAAAAACGATACCGTATATACACCCAACTCGGGAATCCACTGAAACAATAATGGGGGAAGTGCTAAATAATCCGCATTAAACTCTAAATCTCAAGTGAATACTTCTCACAGTGATAACTCTAATTATATGAAAGAGAGAGTGTGTGCTAAAACAAATAAATCTAACATGTCAAAGGAAAATTGTTTAGAAGAAAATAACATTCCCAACAATGGTGGAACCTCCCAATAACATTAGGTATGCATATTGAATACAACGTGCTAATAAAATAATCCCATATGTATCATATTATTATTATTATACAGGATTTATATAGCGCCAACAGTTTGCTCAGCGGTGTACATTATAATGGGAGAGAGTACACGAGACAGTACAGTAACAATACAATTAAATACACGAGGGGTTCGAGGGCCCTGCTCCTTGGAGCTTACAATCTAGGAGGGAGGAGATAGTGGTACGGGAGGATATAGCTGTGGGGGATGGAGTGGTAGGAAGAGTGGAGGAGATCGGCAATTAACTGAGGGTGGGGTAGGCTTCACTGAAGAGATGGGTTTTTAGGGTGCGCCTAAAGGTGAGGAGAGTAGATGACAGTCTGATGGATTTGGGTAGTGAGTTCCAGAGGATGGGGGAAGGACTGGAGAAGTCCTAGAGATGGGCATGGGAGGAGGAGACCAGGGAACCAGAGAGTAGGAGGTCTTGTGAGGAGCAGAGAGTACGTTTTGGGTGGTATTTGGATATCAGATCGGTGATGTAGTTTGGGGCAGTGTTATGAACAGCTTTGTACGTCAATGTTAGCATTTTTAATTTTATCTGTTGGGCAATCGGAAGAAAGTGGAGGGATTGGCTGAGGGGGGTGGCGGATACGGAGCGGTTAGTAAGGTGGATGAGTCTGGCCGCAGAATGCAGGATAGACTGAAGCGGGGATAGCCTGTGGTGAGGTAAGTTTGTGAGGAGGGAGTTACAGTAGTCAAGTCGTGATATAATAAGGGAGTGAATGAGTTGCTTAGTAGTTTTGGGGGTTAGGAACGGACATATTTTGGCGATGTTGCGGAGGTGGAGTCTACATGAGTTTGTCAGCGATTGGACCTGGTGCTGGAAAGACAGATTGGAGTCCAGGATGACACCTAGTACTCTGGCTTGGGGGGGGGTGGGACTGATGGTGGCGTTGTTGGTCGTGATGGAGAAGTCAGCGGGGGTGGGGGGCGCGGGCTGGGGGGAAAACTAGGAGCTCGGTTTTGGAAAGGTTTAATTTGAGGAAGTGGAGTTGCATCCAATTTGAAATGTCGCTCAGTAGGCTAGTGATTCGGGCGGAGACTGAAGGGGTGAGGCGAGGGGTGGAGAGATAGATTTGCGTGTCATCGGCATAGAGATGGTAGTTGAAGCCGTGAGAGTGTATCAGTTGGCCAAGGGAGGAGGTGTAGATGGAGAAGAGAAGGGGCCCGAGGACAGAACCTTGAGGGACCTCAACAGAGAGTGGAAGTGAGGGGGAGGTTGCAGCGTTATAGGTAACACTGAAGGAGTGCTGTGATAGATAGGAAGAGAGCCAGGAAAGAGCGGAGTCTCTGAGGCCAAGAGAGTATAGTTTTTTGAGGAGGAGGGGGTGGTCAACCTGTCGAAGGCTGCGGAGAGCTCGAGGAGTAGCACTGAATAGTGGCCATTAGCTTTGGCGGTTAGCAGGTCGTTGGGGAGTTTATGTAGGGCAGTTTTGGGTGGAGTGTAGGGGATCAATGAGGTTGTTGGTGAGGTGGGAACTCAGGCGAATATAGACTAAGCGCTTGAGGAGTTTGGATGTAAATGGCAGCAGGGAGATGGGTCCAAGGTTGTTCATGTCGGTGGGATCCAGGGAGGGTTTTTTAAGTATGGGAGCGATGTGCACGTGCTTCAGAGGGGAGGGGAATGTGCCAGTAGGGAGGGAGAGATTAAAGATGTAAGTGAGGGAGCGTAGGATGGAGGAGGAGGGTGATCGTAGGAGTTGTGTGGGGACAGGGTCAAGGGGGCAGGTGGTGAGGCGGGCTTCAGAGAAGACCTTAGTGACCTCTTCAGTGGTAGCAAGGTCAAAGGTGTGGAGTGTTGAGGGGGTTTTAGTGTGAGCAGTGTTAGGTGGGGTGGAGGTCTGGACAGTGGCGAGGTCGAAGGGGAGGAGTGTTGAGGGGGTTTTCGTGTGAGGGATGCTAGGTGGGGTGGAAGTCTGACCAGTGGCGATATCCCTACGAATTGCGTCGATGATGTTTTTGAAGTGGTTGGCAATCTCGTGGGCGGTGAGTGAGGTACTCGGTGGAGGTGGGGGCGGAGAGAGTAGAGAGTTAACAGTAGAGAAGAGCCGGCGAGGACTGGAGGAGAGGGTATTGATGAGGGTTACATCAATACATACAATATGTAAATATGCAAATAAATATGCAATAAGTGGTACAGTAATGGTGAAACCCCCCAGTGATGTTCCAAGTAAATCGACCTACTCCTGTAGTAGCCCATTATATGCCAAACAATGTCCTTGTGTCAATGCTTAATTGCTCATCTGTGTTTTTGTGAAAAAACACCTTGTGTCTTGCCACCAGCCAATGCGCTTACCTTAACTTTAGAGCTCAAGAAGGTCTGAATGCGCATGTCCCCTTGGGGAACTGATCCAGTGGCAAACAGCTTTCTATGGGGCCTTAATGCTCCTCCACTCTCAGGGAGACTTGCTGCTGCTTATTTAGTCTTTGTACAGATTTGTGTTCAAAGGAGTAAAAAAACCAACACAGTGCTACACTGCATAAAATCAGTGTCTTTATTATAAAAACTAAAATGCACTCGCTTTTATTTGTGCACCAGCTCCTGTCCACATGGATATTAACCCATTGGCGCCAGCGCCTCCCAGCCCTTTAAGGGTTCCAGAAGCCGGGAGGCGTGGCGGGGTTTTAGGTTCATGCGACTGCTGTGATTCGCTGTCACATGATCGGGAAAGGTCCCGATCGAAAGAGGAGATCTGGACCTTTCCGAGAGTACCGAACATGTGTGCTGGGAGCACGCAGGGCGCACGCTCTCAGCACATGTTTATTTTTTAATAGAATGCAAATCTGCGGCCGCTCGGTGTCTAGGCCCAAACTCCCGGAGGCCGCACATTTGCTTTCGGCCGGCACCAAGAGGTTAAAGTTGTCAATTTAGAGGTGCGTGGCCCCCTTAAAATTCATCTAAATATTAGCACTGGCTTAGCTTCAGGGGATTGAGATTTCCTTCATACTCAGGGTGATGACGACACAAACTCCAACTGATGCGTTTCATCATAGATCACATGACTTCCTCCTACTACTTGAAGCAAGTATTTATTTTTCTTCATTAATCAATGCCCGAATATTTACTGGTTTGGCAGGAGCCAAATGGTATGTATAATAGTGGTATTACTTTTGCTTTTATACTTTATTATGATTATTATTACACAGGATTTATATGGAGCTTTACAACATAAGGGCAGACAGTACAGTTACAATATAATTCAATACAGGAGGAATCAGAGGGCCCTGCTCATTTGAGCATATAATCTAAGAGGGAATGTCAAGTCATACAAAAGGTAATAACTGTGGGGGATGAACTGATGGAGAAAGTGGAAATACAGTTGTTAGATGGAGGTGAGATATGCTTCTCTGAAGAGAAGTGTTTTCAGAGATCATCCAAAAGTGGACAGAGTAGGAGATAGTTGGATGGACTGGGGTAAAAAATTTGAAGGATTTGGAGAGCCTCAGGAGACATCCTGGAGGTAGCATTGGAGGAGGTGACAAGGGAGCTCTCGGGAGGAACAAAGAACAATTTGGTTGGTATTTTGAGACTAAGTTAGTGATGTAGCTGGGGGCAGAGTTGTGGATGGCTTTGTAAGTTGTTGTTAGCAGGCCTGGACTGGTCATAGGGCACACCGGGCATTTGCTCAGTGGGCAGAGGCTGCCTGGACAGGATGGGCCACAGGGTGGCACATAGAGGAACCAGACCGTGCATTTCTCACTTGCCACCACTGAATGCCTGCTTCTCCTTCTCACCCTCCTGCAGGCATTTAGTGGCGACAGGTAAGAAATCAGCAAAGCAGGGAGCAGGAGGAGTTGGAGTTCTGCACAGAGAGTGGGAGTCTTTTCATATGAACAAGCAGGAAAATCACCGGCTTGTTACTATCATCCGGAGCTGCAGCTCTTCCCACCCCCTGAACTACTAATAGGATGACATCATTAGTGGGGCGGGAAACCCTGGAGAGGACAAACAGGCTGAATCCTGCCTCTGCCCTGCCAAAGGTAGGACTGTGTAGGGGGGGCAGAGAGTAATTACTGACTGTGACATTACAGTCCCCCTAGCAATTAGGCAGTCCCTTGCACTACATAGTTAAAGGTACATCTAAAGGAAATTGAGCAGAAATTGGACAGAAAGGTGAAAGAAAATAATAAAGTGTATGGGCAGCCTAAGAGCAAGGTTTTAGTGAGTTGTGGTTCCCAGCAGCTGAACGATAGGTGAGTTTGACAGTAAATCATGGCCAGCTGGATTACCAGTGTCATGTGCCAGCTGTCCGGATGATTAAGGAAATGAAAGCTCGGTTACAGGTCACAGTTACAGGAGTTATCTTTAAGATAAAGCAAACAACTTTAAGATGCAAATATTTTGTGTTGTATACCAGTGATAACATGAATATTTTAAAAGAACAAATTAATCTACTCCTCTGTATGAAAATGTTCTATATATTTGCAGCATTGTGTGATAAATGCAATGAAAAGTATCATTGTCTTGTGTCATGTTGTGGCATCAGGAACAAAGGCAATATTGTTGGATGAACACTGTAGTTGTGCTGTGTTGAAGAATTTGATAGGTTGCCCAAATGAACCTCAAGACCTAACGTTTTCTAGAGGGCCTAAGTGTCCCAGCCCACCCCTGGACAGTCTATACAGAACTCTATAGCAGCAATCTGTAGCAGAGAATGTAAATATAATCATTTTACATTATGTTTGCACAGTAAGAAAAGTGTTGGAACAGAACTTTCTAACAGTACTGGGTTTGGCTGACACAGACTGCAGCCGCCACTCACCTCCCGCTATGCCCTAAAGCAGGGCTGACTGGAGAAGAGACAAAGACGGCTCCAGCGACAAGCAGGAAATGCCACAGAGGACACACAGACACCTCCCCGGCCAGCTGCTGCACACACAGCAGCATTGAAGGGATAACGGCGGCCCCTCTCCTTTACACTGTGACAGCCAAACAGTCCACTCTGTAGTGGCGGTGGATTGGGCTGTCTCTTTGCTGGATGTTCTGTCTCTTTGTTGGATGAGCGGTCTCTTTGCTGGACAGGATGTCTCCTTGCTGGAGGAGCTGTCTCTTTGCTGGATTGGGATGTCTCTTTTGCTAGACAGAATGTCTTTTTACTGTACGGGGATATCTATTTTCTGTATGGGGATGTCTCTTTTCTGGATCGGGCTATCTCTTTGCTGTATGGGGATGTCTCTTTCCTGGTAATGTCTCTTTGCTGGATAGGGATGTTTCTTTGCTGGATTCAGATGTCTTTTGTTGGATGGGATGCCTCTTTGCTGGACTGGGCTGTCTCTTTGCTGGATTGGGATGTCTCTTTTCTGGATCCCCATCCAGCAAAGATACATCCCAATCCAGTAAAGAGACAGCCCAGTCCAAGAAAGGACATCCCATCCAACATAGAGACATCCCAATCCAGCAAAGAGATATCCCCATCCAAAGACACATTCCAATTCAGCAAAGGAACCCCTCTATTTAACTAGGTGTTTGTATAAAGTTGCTATATTGTGTTGTGAAGTTATTGCCCCACTTAATTTTGTATAATTAGAAAATACTTATTGAACTATTTATTCCAACCTCTATACTATTACATATTATACTATAACAAGTTAAACCGAATTGGTCTTAGAGCAGAGCCCTGGGGCATCCCGTTCATAACTAAAGCTTACCTTCAATGAAGACCCCTTACATTGCAAGAGGTCTGACACAGCTTAAAGGAGAAGCAGGGGTTAAAATCCTCCACACCCACATGCAGGAAACATAATGGATAGATATCACAAAGGGTTAAAAAATACTTCCTTTTTCAACTCCAACCACACATCTAACACACCATAAATAGCACTCTCTGTTTTGTTTATTAAAAACATCCATCGCACTTGCAGAAACAAATAGCTTTTCAGGGTTAAAAGCAACCATCCATCTAGCTTAAATGTAATACTTATGCAGCCAATATTATGGCCCTCAGAAAGTCCTTGTGGACACAATGCGCAAGCGGCAGAGCTTCACTGACATTATCGTCCTACCAACACCTTCTGGCTGATGATCACTGCAAATACCACTACTCTCCAGTTGATCTCTGCAGATACCTGGCACCTTCCTGGCTGGTGATTTCTGTTACCAGGGACACTTGACTCCATAACATTGGGTGGATGGCTCACAAGAGTACATTCAGTATATTGCTATTAACATTACTCTCTTATTATACCCCTCTTTTCCTTTGTATAAACTGAGGAAAGTATTTAATACAGTTGCCTTCTTCCTGTCACTTGAGACCAACTTCCCCTCATCATCTTTAATGTGGCCAAAATGTTCCAACCTTGACTTTTTATTGTTAATATATTGTATCTTAAAAAATAGGGGACTTTTTTTTTTTACTCTCATCAGCAATGTGCTTCTTGTACTCTAGTTTAGCTGTCCTGGTTGCACTCTTTTTCGTTTTGGAATACCACTGATGACCCTTCAGCCATATACAGTATTTATTAAAGCGAAACTCCACCCAAAAGGGGAAGTTCCACTTGTTGGCATCCTCCCTCCCCTCCTCCACTGCCACATTTGGCACTTTTTTGGGGGAAAGCAGGAACCTGGTTTTGACAGGTACCCGCTCCCACTTCCATGTGAGTTTGCCGCTGCAATTTTTGGCCTCTCCCCCCCCCCCGCACAGCCTTCAGGGACACATCACATAGCACAGAGCCGCTTGCGCATGCACAGTAGGAAACCAGCTGTGCCAGTTTCCCTTAGTTAAGATACCAGCGCCTGCACCTGAAGCCAATTAAAGGAACATATTCTTTTACGTTTAAGTTTAAGTAATGCACCTCAGCTTCAAGCCTCATGTCCCATGAAGTAGATCACATTATGATCTTTTGACCTATCTGATGTTCATTGTTGTAAGATTCTCTCAGTTTATGGAATAAACTTCACAAGATCTACAAGATGTCGTCTGGATCGAGTCACTGCCTGTGTTATTCAACTAAGATTGGAGTTATCGTTATCTCATCACAACTGTAAGTTACAGAGATCACACTTGCAATGCTTAGATTGGAGAGACAGAACATCCTTATATTAAAAGTCAGCAGCTACAGTATTTGTAGCTGCTGACTTTTAGTTTCTTTTTTGGAGACTGAAATTCCACTTTAAAAGGGCTGTCTTTTTCTCATTAAAGTGTTACTAAACCCAGAACAGAAAAATCAGTCTATATATGCAGTAAAACATGCTTGTTATGCTCACTGTGGAACCTAAGGGGTTAATCTTCTGCATTGTGTAAAAAGGCTGTTTGATCCTGACTTCTTTGATCCTCCCCTTCTTCCAGTGTTCCCCTCTTATCTCCTGATAAGACATATCGTGTGGAGACACTCTCCATATGCTCAGTTTGGTGTGTATTGCTAGAGGCTTTTTTTTCTTGGGAGAGTGCATATGATCAGCACAGGGCCAATCAGCACTGTCCAGACAGAGGTCAGGGATTCTACATCCTCCCAGAACAGAAAGAAATCTGTAACCAATGCTTGGCTGGACACTGATAGAAGTCAGAAGACTGCTCTAATTGTTGATGAGAAAAGATATTTAGCAGTTTATATTTACTAAAATATTTGCATTTCCATGTTGTGTGTACTGTGGAGACCAGATGGAGTGAATGCATTGTCCTGGGTTAAGTAATACTTTAATATATCTCTTTATGATAGTATTGAGCCACCCAGGGTTAACTTTTATTCTTTTACAGCTGTTGCTCAGTGGAATGCACTGACGAATGCCATTGTTTAATATGTAACTAAGAGACTATAGGTCGGGTTTGCACTTATTATTCAAAACATTAGAAGTATGTATATCAATAAATAAATATATACATCAAACAACCAACAATTAGATAATCCAGCTCCACAAAATATCATCAGAGGTAAACATTTATTTGTAACACAAACAACATTGGTCACTTGTTTTTGTACCACAGACTTATTCATTTGTCTAAATCAGTTGAGCAAGTGCCAGGTGCAGGGTCGGTGTTAGACTATTTTTATGCCTGGGGCAAGGCCAGCTACTTGCACCCCCCCCCCCCCCGCCATGCAGGAAAAGCTGGGAAGAAGTAATGTTGCGCACATCATGGCATGTTTCATCTCCCACTGAAAGAATGAAGATGCAGGTGTAGATTAATCATTTAGCGTCAGCGCACATAAATAATAAAAAGGCTGGGGGTCGTCCTGTGCCCTCATTCAGGGGGAGATTCACCGACAATGAATACCAGTTAGTGACAGCACTGAATGTACATACCTCAACTCATATAGACATAAGTCTATAAAAAATTATTTGCGCTTAGTGAAACAAAAACCAAAAAGAGTGCTGCTCCCAAAAGAGTTTAATAATAACCTTATAGTAATCTAAACATACACTTGGTGCACATATCTACATTTATAGCAATACAATATACGCTTGTGAACCCTCTTACTACAAAAAAGGCTAACAAAGCACAACTTAATAAATAAGTGCAATGCGCCATATGAAAAGCAAAGCCAGATCCGTAAAAAGTGAAACTGCTCAGTCCAACATATATTCTCCGAGATTCAATCAAATCTTGAAAGGTGGTGAGAAAATGTGATTCCTCCACCAAATAAATGATCAACCAAAAATATTGATCTCACTTTCCAGAGATCAATACACGATTGTGTGCGCGTACTCAGCACTCATATCACTGACAGGATATTGTCACCGCCTCCTCAGCATAATATGACAGACACAAGAAGGAATCTTGTGCAATAAACGGATATTCCCTCCAGAGGAGATGATCAAAGGACCACAATGCTGTTATATTGTAAAATAATTTTTTATTTAAAATAAGCAGACATATACTCACAAACATAAGAAGTATAGGACACATAAAAAAACCAAGGCCTTCAGTGTCAGCATATATATGACATCACCGGCTAGGCCCTGCCCAACAAGCATTGCTCCATTCCCTGGTGATGTCATATACATGCTGACATCACCCCCACACCCGCCAAGGATGGGCAAGTGGAAGTTGGTAATCTCCATGGTTTAGCCTGCAGGGAGACGCTGCCGGTGCCACCACCCCCCAGCACAGAGGGCCCTGAGGGGAGACGCGATACAGAAAGAAGCAGTGCATGGAGGATCTTCATCCCTGCTGGGCATAGGGCCGAGAAGTAGCAGAGGCGGCAATCACACCCGATCCCAGGAGAGGGTGGAGGGAGATAGACGGGCACCGCAGATACCCGATCCTTAACACCGGGTACTCCTAGAGGCGGGCGGGGAGTGATAGGAGCTGTGTATGGTTGCCGATCCCTGATCCGGGCACCATGGCTAGTCATCACTCCCCCCACTTCGCATGTCTAGGCTCCCCCTCCT